>NW_027153278.1:107250-136949 GCF_002600585.1 Cystoisospora suis
GACACGGGACTAGCGAAGCGGGCCAAGCCGAGGAGGGCCACCCGCCTCAAGAGGTGTAGCATGTTAATAACGTCTGCAACGTTCCCGCAAGGGCGCAGATATTCTTCTTACGTGGGGAGACGTTACGAAACTTATTGACTCAGTGAAGCCAAGATTTTCCTTATGCTTTGGTTTAAGCTAAGAAGTGCGGCTCGGTGGTGTGAGGTGCGGAGAAACAAGACGTATAGAGTTCGTGGTGTGTGTAGCAGGTTGAAGAAGCATGTGACCAGCACCTGGGACAGGGCCGATAGCTTTTAGAGAGTGTTCATTCCTTGAGGCTACGATATGAAGAGTGCGGCTGACAAGAGAAGGGTGAACGTTCGTCCGTGCTCTACGGTGTCGCCTGAACGTAGCCGTAGCGTGAAAAACGCCCGGAAACGACAGATCGCATCTCGTCGCACGAGGCCAGCCATCGCCTCGAGCGAGAGAGGAGCTCGGGTCGTAGTTCTAAGTGTGTCAGAGGAAATCGCTTCTTCGTCTAGCTTCACTGCGACTCGGTTAGGTTGGCAAGGCGGTCGGGCCGTTGTAGCAAGCCGGAGGACTGCAGACCCGCGTGGTGTCGCGACTGCTAGGCGCGGGGCAGCACACACACGTCTACGCAAGCTCGCCTTACTGTATATATATAAGCTCCCTGTACACCGAGATATGTACAGACCGTAACTGGAGTGAGAAGATCCGAAGAATTCTTATGTATACTTTTTGAAAGCGAAGTTGCTGCGCACACAAGGGACGACAGGCGCTAAGGCGTGATGTCTCTCGCATGCATATCTCTAGCGGTGGATGCCATCAGCAAATCCAGAGCGAAAAACCACCAGAAAGTTCTACGCATAAAATCAATTTTATCGAAGAAAAGAGGGAAAAAAATTCTCAAGGCGATGCCTTCCTTCGTTTCGAGCACCATCCCTCCTTTTCCTTGTCTCTCTTCTCAAAATCACAAGCGTTTACAGTCTCTCTCTCTCCTATTTTGCGGAGTACGAACAATACCCAGCATTGGTGGATGAGGAAGAGAGAAATTCAACACGGACAGAAGGTAGAGGTCTCAGAAGCAGAAGAAGAAAAAAGACATTTATTTCTTCCCTACAAGGTCACACACTCCGCTGAAAAAGAATGCCCCATGTACTACTCCTTTCGTATTACTTGACCTTACACCTTTTGAACCCTCGCCCTCCGCCCCAGAGTGGTCGGCTGACGTACGAGGATTGCCCGAGAAAAACACCCCTCTTTTCTTCCTCTTCTTGAGAGAGTCGAACTTTCCTTGTAGAAGCGAAAGAGATCTCCAAATATCTTAAGACATAGATACATACAGAGAACGAAGTCCAACATAAGAAACCTCACTCCCTCCCTGTTGTTCTAAGCGAAAATCCAAGACAATGATGATGTTGAAGAGGACAACTCCGTTGATGAGGCATCTACCTAACAGAAAGGAGAGAAAGAATCTCATCTTTTCCTTCCCTTTCTCTGCATTACTCCCGTATATTCCATCGATTCAACGTCATCATCCTACATGCACTTTCAGCTTCAACTCTCGGTTCTCCCTTTCCCATCCTTCTTTCGATCTCCACCTATCTCACTAAGACCCATCAATCTGCTCTCTCAAAAGGCGGGGGTACCGAGTATAGATGGATACACACCGAAAACACAGATGAAAATTCAAGACAGCGCAAGAAACATGCATGTCCACTTCATGTCCTTCAGCAGCTAGAAGGATTAAAAAGAGAAAAAGCCATGTACCAAAGGAGACTTCATAGCAACGCAACTACGGAGAAGATGAAAAAGAAGAAAAGACAAAGTGCCTCTCTCCTCGACATCTCCTCAAATTCTTTACTCGATGGAGAACAAAAACAAAACCTGAAATGTTCGCTTCAGCATTTCTTATCTCTAACAGAAGATGAAGAACTGCATGCGAGTTAACCCGTACACCGATGCAGAGGACACCGAGTAGACCACCACGGAACCTAATATAGATGCTATACAGATGTATTCCAAAGATGAATACATAAACTCTTTGTATAGCATATGTACGAGAATGTACACCTACATATATATATATATAGATATGTCCAAATGAATGGTGTCCCTACGAAGCCATCACTTGCTGGCGGTAAACGGATGCTGAGAATGATACATCCAGTCGCATATACAAATACACGTTGACACACATATCACTATCTGTCTGTACATGACTTATGTCCATATAAAGCCATCACTTCCTTCTGTTTCATCGCTAGGGGATACACCTGAGGCGATAGCACGTCTCTTGGTCATTTCAAGTTCATAGAGAGGAGAAAGTTCACGTAGACGATGAATTTGCTTTACAAGTCTCTGTGCGCAGTGCCGGACTTCTTCTTCCGTTGTGAATCTCCCTGAGACATTAAAAGACACAAAGTTCACCCGTATCTTTCACCATCGTTCCATAAGACCACGGGACTGAATGAAAATCGCAGGAAGTCTCTATGTCTTCTCAACTAGTGGAAAGGGTGAATGAGAACAGAAGACAGACAGAAAGGAAGGCTCAGAGATACACCGAAGAAAGAATGCAATGCTGTAAATACACCACGCGGAAAGAGAGAGAGAGCAAGTAGATAGATGAGAGAGTCGAAAAAGGGAGGAGGGGAAGAAGACAAGACAGAAGACAACAACATACCAAATCCGAATCGAAGAGAAGTATGGGCAACTTCTTCACCCACACCAAGAGCTCGAAGGACATACGACGGCTCCAATGATGCGCTCGTGCACGCGCTGCCTAAACATCAAAAGAAAGGAAGAATGTTGAAGACAGAGAGAAAGTTGCACAGAAAAGAAAGATAGAGAAAAATCCAGAAACTTGCATAAAGAGGGAAGACAACGGAAGAGTTCAAGAAGAAGAAAGAGGCTGGAAAGAGACAACTCACAGGCAGAAAGACTCCTTCTTATCGACCCCACTCAAACACAACGGAACGAAAGAAAATTACGAGCTACTGTCCAGTCTAGTGCATACACGAGATAGATACGCATGCACTTTCGACTTCTCTATAGAGACCTTTGATGGAGAGAGATGAAAGAACTCCCAGTGTCTGATGCGGAATGAAGCAACCCTTCACCTCCCACAGACTGAACAGGAATGAACAAGATGAGACGCACGGAGATCGATATGTATACTTATGTATAAGTACATGAATATAGACACCTCTCTATGCTTACGTAGAGACACAACAGACTTGCTTGGCCACTGTAAGTCTTCAAACTCGAAGAAGAGGCAAAGAAGACAGACGGAAGTGATTTATGTCGTTATCACTTCCTCATCACCGCCAACCCAGTGTATGTACACTCTCCCCATATACTAGGTGTGTGGGGCACTTCCACCTGTCTCTCGACGAAGAAAACCCTGTATGAATCATCTTACCTGAAGAAACCGCCACGTCTCGCACACTCATAATAAGAGATTCACCCTCTACAAAGGTGAAGGAGATGTTCAAGTTTCCTGGATATCTATGGGTCAGACTGCCGTTCACTTCGATATCAGGAACCTTCTCACGAACAATCTGCGCAGCATGGAGTCAAACAAGAGAACAAGAACACACACACAACATGTCAAGCAACTCTGTAATTGAGAGAGAAATATAAAGAGAGATCGACGTTCCGAAGCTCTCTAGATTCAGTGTCTTGCATACGAGGAAAATGCTTGGTGCGATGTGAATCGAGTTCCAACATACAGCTAGCCCTGCCTGGATGAGTATCTAGAGAGATAGCTTCAACCTAGAGTGTCCTTAGTATGAGGGAATGCATGGCTAGAGAAGATAGGAAACAAAGGAAAAACAGGAAGAAGGGATGACAAGGGAGAATGATCAATAGGGAAAAGCAGAAGGGTCTCGCGTATATACAATCCTTTCAGCTCAAAAGAATACAAACGGCAGATAGATAGATAGATAGTGAGGCAGAGCTTCAAGTATGTAATAGATATATCTCTATGCATCTGTATCTATATCCACCTACATCTGTGACTACCGTTATAGATGGATGGTCTATCTCCACGTGTCTTCTGACATTTAGATATATATATATACCACCGCTACAGTGAGATAGAATTACCAACTTCTATATGAAAAGGAAGCTCACAGTCTCGGTGCTAGAATTGAAGAAACCCTAAGGATACGACGGATTACCAAGAAGTCGTGAAGAACTCTTCACGCACACACCATCTTGTCTGTAATCTTTCCTTACGTCGAGAAGAAGGTTAGAGAGACGCGAAACATGACGTGAATCGTTCTCCATCTCATTCAGAGCGAGCTCACACGCAGCTCCCAAGCCTACACAAAGAGGCGTCGCTAAAGTCCCTGAAGTTGCAGACAAAACACGGAGAATTGAAACAAACAAGAAAGAGAATTGACTTCTACTGATTCGAGAGAATGAATAAACACGAGAAGGGAAAGCAGAAAGAGAGAAGAATAAATAAAGAGAAAGAGATCACGACCAAGCTGCTCAGCAATGAAACTCCTGCTTAGATACTATTGCCTTAGGGACGACGTCTTTCACGGAACAGATGCATCATGGTCAAGGATTCTCGCTGGAGGGAGTATCTTCATACAGAGAAATAAATACCACAAGATAGATAGACAGATAGATAGATATAGTAGAGCGACAAGGACTGCTGCACAAGGACAGATTGAGGTCAACACCTTTCTCGTAGAAGCAAAAGGAAGTTGAAGAACCTTGGCGTGTATGTAGCTACGCTGGAACTCTGTCTACAAATGTTTCTGCTTTCTCTTTGCAAGGATTGTAGGGAGTTCTTTCTGTTGATCTCAGAAAAGTTTCTCATCACTTACCACTTCTAAGACCTCGCTCCTGTCCTCCCCCGTCGATGATCGGCTGTAGGCGTACACGAGGTTTATGTGCACGTACAAAGAGAGCTCCAATACCTTTGGGGCCGTAGATTTTATGTCCCGAGACAGAGAGAAGATCAACGCCTAGCTTATCTACATCTATAGGAACCTTCCCTGTGCTCTGTGCTGCATCTGTTGGAAAGACGTTCACCACAAAAGACACAATTTCTTTCCGTCGACTGAGGTAAAAAAAAAAACAGAACGAGAAGGAACTCTTATTTGGATCCATCTCTCTTGTGAAGATGGAGAGATACACAAGAAAAATTCCAGATTCCAGATGAAAGGAACAAGACGGTGAGGGAAATCTTTTTCTTGTACTTCTTTCACCATTTCAGAGTACTCAGATTTCCTTCCCATCCGTCTCCTGCCTCTTCACATTGCATGCCGACACCAGGACGATGAAGACTTTCTCTACACACGTAAATGTATATATATATATATATGCATATATATATATATATATATATCACAGCGTGTACACAAATCTATAGACTCTCGTCTACCTATGTCTGACCATAAACATTCATGTAAAACAGCCTAGGGACTCCAACCATGCACGGTTATACACAAGCATCCATCACGTCGCATATCCAGAAACGCCTACACTACACACACGCTCGCAGCAACTGCATATATCTCTAACATTGTTTGTAAAGATGTCTAGATATCGGCGGATACCGAGGAACGTATACAGGAGATCGGATAGATACAGGAGAATCCGAAGAAACGTCGACACTGACTTGGATGTACGACAGACAATAAAGTGAAGACGATAGACGAGAGATGTCTTTCTTTGTTCCTCTTACCTGTATGAAAGAGGACATCGTGCTTCCTGCAGATATCTCCGATGGCTTGAAGATCTTGCATGACTCCAATTTCATTATTGACATGCATCACAGAGACAAGTAGTGTATCGGGTCGTATAGCCGATTCAAGCTCGGCTAAATCTACTAAACCATCCGATTTAACCGGGAGAAAGGTGACTTCACAGCCATCTAGACCATTCGTCTCCTTATGCCTTAGCTGGAGCATACGGCAGCACTGCAACGCGCATTTATGTTCCAGCTGAGTTGTGATGATATGACGACGAGGTCTTGCCTGGCAATCCTTATTCTTCGGATTCTTATTGAACTGTACCGGGAAATTTTGTTTGCAGTAGTAGTGAACGGCTCCTTTGATCGCTAGGTTATTACTCTCCGTAGCTCCTGATGTGAAAATGATTTCTCTTGCTCGATTTGGTGGAAGCCCTAGGACCGATGCCACCTGTTGTCTGCAGAGAAAATTATTCAGAGACACCACCACGGGACGAAAAGAACCTGGCAGAAGAGATGCAAAGAGACGCGTATGCATATATATGCAGATATACCCAGTGTATAGTCAAGTTGATGTAACTACACCTATATACGTTTATGACTGAGATGAGAGAAATGATGGGATCTACACAGGTACACGTAGACGTGCATACAAGTATATATATATATATACATATATATATATATATATGAGGCATGTATACGGGTACGTATGCAGAGACACTCGGTCCAATCACACAGATATATATGCATACAGGACATATATACGTATATACAGCATACATACAGAAATATATGTCTTGACAGACGGACACTTGAAGACTTCAGAAATGTAGCATGACGACCGCCGGGTGAATCAGCTAGACTTCTGAGGACAACTTCGAGTGAAAGCCGACAAACTAGACATATATATGAGGAGGGATTTCCGCCTTTCTTGAGGAATGTCTATCCCATCATCTCATCATCAGAGAATGAGAAAAGCGTATGAGCTCATCAATCGACTTGCTCACAATCGACCCTTTCTAAGATTTACGACCACAGTGAATCCCTTCGCACTACTAGTAGTAAGTCACGACGATGACGTGAAGCTAAGAAACTCTTCACTGTCTTTTTCAACGGCTAGCTGAGTGCTTTACATGCGTTAGGTGTATCCGTGCTGAAGGTGTTACAAAGGATCCTACATACCGTGGATCCGGAAAGAAAGAACACTTCTTTGTATCGACTGAGAAAGCTCATCCCTCATCTACTACATGCGCGTATAGCCGGAGAATTCTTATTATCAGCCACTTCATAGCTTGGAGGTACGAAAAGCACGAGGAAAGATATGAAGCGAGAAAAGAAAGGTGTGAGAGTTGAAGCAGTTTCCGAGCCTTCCTTCCTCCTTCATATCATCTGTGAAAGAAAGAAGATCTGACGATGTGGAAAAGGAAAGAAAGTCCCTTAACTACGTGTAGAGGAAATATCTGCGCTTTCTGTGCTTTCTTTCTTCAGTACAGCGGCTGTGAGTATCACTACTAACACTAGATTTTATGTGTATCTACCCAGATCTCCGACAACATCAAATAGATCGAATGAAGAGTTGATAGGAGCCCGCTAAAAAGACAGAAGAACGGGAAAAAAAAAGAACTCTGAGAGAGAGAGATGACAAATCTGCAGCTTCCTTTTCGACAAGCAAGACTGGTAAGATTAGAGCACTCGTCAGGAGATGATTTACTGAGATGTTTCTTTGTTTACCTTGCATGCTCGACAGCTGCGCCAGCTTCCCAACCAAGAGAGTGAGAACTTGAATGAGGGTTTCCGAATTTCTCATACATGAAGGGCAGCATCGCATCTGTGACTCTAGGATCGACAACTGTCGTCGCTTGATAGTCAAGATACACAGGACGCGGACCGACGTGTCCTTTCTGTGGAAAGAAATCTTCTTCTTCTTTTCCCTGACTCTGTGCTTCTTCTTGTTGTGGCTGTGTCCCTGGTTTCTCTCTTGATTCGGAAGAAGAAAAAAGAGTCGATGCTGTCTCCACGTCCTTTGAGCTGCAGGAAGCCGACGTCGACTGTGTAGTATAGGAGGAAACCTTCTGACTATTGTAGGGACCAGAAAGGGCCGGGATAGAAGAAACAAGACGTCCGGGGGTGAAACTAGGAGACGAGAGAAGAGCCGCTGGAAGTCTGCTTGAGTCTCGGGCCAAAGAAGAACTACGAGAAGAGAAAGAAGAGGAGAAAGGACAAGTGCCAACTGGAGGTAGTCCCTTAGGTTGTGCGGCGATGGTGACGGATGGTAGAGAAAAAAGGACTGGAGACGTCCACAGAGAGGACGGACATTCCTGGTGAGAAGAAAGTGAAGTACGTTGTGTGCCCTGTTTCTGCTGTGACCTTTTGTTCACAAAATCAAGGGCAGCTACAGACGCACAAGGGACAGAGATGATATCCTCCTTTGACGAGTGACTTTCAGCTTGAGAGAGAGCCCGCCTCCGGACAGACACCTGTCCTCCACTCCCACGGATGCAGGAGTGACGAGAAGAGAACGCCCTGGCGGAGGAGCCAGGTAGATTACAGACACCACGGCAAAAAAGACAAGCAGACAATGGAAAAAGACGGAAGAGGGAGAGCCCACGAGTGGGACCTAGACAACTCCCGCACGGGAGTGCAACAGATCTCCGCATTCTGCTCAGTCTAAAAACACGAAATGCACATGGGGCTAGTGAGAAATTCTGCTTGACGAACGCGAAAGGAGGAAACGCAAGAGCGCGGACCCGTACTGAAGGGCAAATGAGGATGAGAGGGAGTAGGAGACGAAAGCAATCTTTGTGTACAGAAGACAAAGTGCAATCGACGAGATCAGACCTCTCAACAGCACCCACTCAACCAAGCCATGAACCAGCCAAAAAGATCGCTCTTTTAAACGCCCGGATGGACGACAATCTTCCAAGATGCGGGAGGGGAGCTCCCTGAAAAACCCAGCCCCCGTTAAAAAGACACGAAGGAGTATCACAGAGGAGTACCAGTACGTGGAATCGACAAATACCACTACGTGGAACTCGTCAAATCTCTTTTCTGTACAAGAGCGCACGCTGCACCCACGGCCCGCTTTGTCCAGGAGAGACGCCAGGGGGACGTTCAGTACCGAACGACAGCTGCTGGATTTATGTAGAGGACTCTCAAGCGCACACTGAGAGCTCGCTTGCCAGCCTCTCACTGTTACGCAGGTCGAAACTACTCGCTCGTTTTCTGAACCACGCTCTGTTGGAACGGCACCGCGAGAATAGTCGTCAATAAGAGCCAATCGGTCCTAAACAACCAGGAAGTTGTAGGCACTCTAGCAGCGGGAAATAAGAACAGAGCTCTCTGCTCCGGTTTTGTCACTCTTTTAGCACACTCGTCGACGGTCGGCCTGCAGGGACTGGAGCATCGACCTGGTCTAACTGAGACTTCCCTCGTACACATGTCACCGCTTTTGTCGAGAACGGCCCGGCCACTTCTTCGGTGATCGGACGTCCCGTGAAGAGTTTCCGGTCTTCGGGGAATCGGATAGAGCCACTGATCTCAACCTACACAGATGACTCCTGGTAAGTAGACTTACCAGCTAATCAGTACACTCCCGCACCCGCTTTGAAGCGCACAACCGTTACCACGCATGCGCCATGCGTGGCCCCGAAGGCATGAATGACGCCAGCTGAAGTTCCGTGCGCTGTGTGTTACAAACCTGTCATGCATCCGGCCGAACTCCGCAGTTAAGGAGAGCTGTCGTTTTGTCGTGTGCTGTCAGTCTTCGAGGAATCACAGCTCTCTGCACGGCGCACTCCGGGAAGCTGCACGTGTGGAGAGTGTCAGAGAAGGGAAACTTTCAGAGCCGTCTGTGTTGAGCGCCGCCTACCAAGTGTTCTGTCTGGAAATCGGCTGAGCTTTCATCACAACCCGTCGCGTGTCCCGGCTTGCATGAGCTGAGATCCTGTGAGCACGGTTTCACCTTGCACAAAAACGCCGTCCACAATGCCTTTCCTTTGGCGTGAACGCGCATACTGCGCCCCGGTTCCTTCGGCCTTCACCGGCCGCCAGCGACATGACGGGGGTGCATCTTCGTCGTCGGCAACTGGTGTACGTGAACCATTGCTCAAATCGAACAGCGAATGTCTCTCAGTCTTTTCTGGAATGCCTCAAGGACTGCTTGGACACATGACGAGCGTGACTACAGGCGGATCAGACATCTTCTTTTTACCGAAGCCATCAAACCTTCTGAAGTTCGCTCTTCCGATCCTTGTATTCATGCCTAATCTGACTATTTTCACAAAGGCATGGCCATTCTTCGCCCACCGAAGCGCTTAAGAGACTCATGCCTTTTCGCTTCGATGACTGAAGGAGAAGGCCTGGAGCGGATTCGGCCTGCAAGGTGCGATCTTCTAGAGCACTGCTGATCGTCTTTTTGCTCGACCGCTTTCTATCACGCCAGACTCACCTCAACGTCATACGAAAAGGAGCGCTTCTGCCTTCATGCAAGCAAGACAATGTGAAGAACAGACCTTTCCGGGTCACCTTGGGAACAGCCGGCTTCGCGAGTGTTACGCATCTGCTGTAAGAATCTGCTGTTGATGCATCGCCTGGGTTGGCGATATCGCGGGGGAGCGGGTAATTCTCGCTTTCGAGACAGCGCCGAGAAAAAGACTGCCAGGGCTTGTGTGTGACTTCATGTACGCTGCGTTTCCCGTTAGTTTGATGCCATTGTAGCGCGACCCTGTCACCGCAGACTCTTCTGTAACAATGCTGTGTTAAGCTATTGTCCTTTTCTGAAAGCGAGACTGGTAGTGTACCTCTGGCTGGCCACACCACCGGCGCAGACCGTAGTGGAGCCTGAGCAGCCCGAGGTGAGGTGTAGCTGTTTCCGTAGTTGCAGTTCATTCTAGAAGCCGGGGAAGAGAAGGACTGACCCCGCTGTTGGCTGCTCAGCAAGGGCAGTCCCGCTGGGGGACCGGGACCACCGTCCACTTCACCTTAGACCATCAGTAATAAGGCAGCTGTCTCAGAGGTGCTGGGCACACTCTCTTTTGTTCAGAAAGTCAGAGTTTTAAAGCTGTCTGGGAGCACGAGTAACGCGAGGAGCAAAGGTCCGGGTGGCTCCCACCAGAAGCTGCCCATCGTATGCTGTTTGGGCGCAGCGAGGCTCGAGGCTGTTCTGGCTTCCCTAGTGTCTCCTTGGGCCGGGGCCCAGTTGTTTACGATGGTGCCTACCAGTGTATCGACAATGGTACAGCGCTGACAACACGCTCCGAGCACGGTACTCGCGTACTTCGACGCGGGCTAATGCAGATCTTACGCACGTCTTCCTAGCGGGGTAGCAGCGATGTTGCAGTTAGCAAGCTTCTGCAAACAGCGCTCGTTAAAAGAGCGCAGGACTCGACTGACAGTTTTTTTGACCTGTAGACGCTCTGCTTGTCGTGTTGAGGCCCGTAAAACGTGCTGGACTGGCTGCTGCCCATCGGAGTGAGCAAATTGCACACGTGCCTCGCTGGTGAAGGTTGTTTCCAAGAAGATGGTCCGAAAGACGCCCAGCGTGCTGTACTTCGGAGAAAACCCGTCACCAAGTCGGGTAGCCTCGCAGTCCGCTTCCCTCTCGTCAGCTGCCTGCGAGGCTATTGCTGCTATGGTCCCGACCGGAGCGGAAGTAACTCGTGCTTCAGTATTCTGAAACAACCGTCCAAGCCCGAGCTTTATTGCGCAGGTGCTGAACTGAGCTTTTGTGCGAGTGCGTATGTGTCTGCTGTCGCCTGTGTTCCTCTGGAGAATATTGTACTACACTTTGTTTTGCGTTAATATCCACAATGGGGACGGCGGTGAATAATACGGAGACGGCTGAGTCGGAAATGCAACTAACAACGTGCAGGAAAAGTGAATGCCGCCACATCCGGTATTGTTTCACTGGCTTCACTCTATGCATCGGCTGAAGGCCGAAAATGAGAAAGAATGCTCAGCACTCAGATGCCTGCTTTTGGACCCTCACCACGGAGGACAACGCTTGAAAGGGCTTTCGCCTCCCTAGTGGGGAAACGAGTACACGCTGCTGCATGCAGGCCCACGATCACCCAGTCTCGCAGGTTCGCTGTCGGGGAGCGCGTTCTGAAGAGCCCGGACCGGTTAGCTCCTTGATCTGAAGAAGATCCACACCCAGCACTCTAGACAGCAGGCCGACACTTCGCCTCCCGGATATGTGTGAACCTGGCGACGAACGCAGAACCTTCATTGGGGGCAGTGTTTTCAGTGAAGGAGGTCCGCGCATGCGACTGTCAGGCGGCGAGCTCAGATCGACTCCGAGTTTACTTCACGGGGCACCCTCCTTAAACCAAGAGTAGTGAGAGAGAGGGACGTCTCTGAACGGCTTTGAATAAACCGGGCTTCTGGCCCTGTGTGTTGCTGGGGGAGTTTTGTAGCTGCAGGTCTTTCCGGTGATTCCCTGCAGACAAAAACAGAACTCGCCTTCGCGAGGGAGACAGTAGACTGACAATGCTTCCGATTGCCACGCAACTGGAAGAAGGTGGCAGAGGATACGATAGTGGAGTATGAATCTGGAGCCGTGCTAGGGTTGCGGTTTCCGTTTGACGGTCATGAGTCTCCCGTCTCATTTTCACTTGTCACTCCCACCCAAGCAACATGTCGCACCAGACATATAATGACAAGTGGGCTCGTGCGGTGGAAGATCTTAAGGAACTGCTCCAGCTTGAGCAAGACTGCTCGCAACTACCAGGAACGTCGCAAGAGGCAGCAATTTTCAATCCGAAAGTGACACGGTTGTATGTACGATATGTCTTGGCGACAAACGAGATCGAGGAGTGCCATCACCATGTCACGCAGCCGCAGAAGCGACTGCACATCCGCAAGTTGTTGGACGGACTTTTACGGAGGATCCTGGAGTTAAAGAAATTGGTCATTGATACTAGTCCCCGCGAGGGTTGTCCTCATCTGTACATCACAGATGTTTTATCGTATTTGGACGTTACACCGGAGCAGGCGCTGCTTCGGTTACCCCGGTACTTGAGAGATGACCCCGCCATCGCGGATACACTGGACGTGAAGATGCAGAAGCTCAAGTACTGGGCAGCAACTCTTCGAGGTTCGCTACAGAGCTGCGCGGTCCGTAGTGGAGGGCACTGATGTCCGGGCACGCGTTTATTCAAGCGAAACAGCGGGTTCCATTCAGTATTGCCTGATTATGAATGCAGTACCTACTGTTACTAAAATATTGAATTGGCTTGGCACAACACGAGTTGTCATAACACTTGGGGACCTTCTCAAGGATGAGTGCTAGTGACACGATCGCACTTTTTCGCTAGCTGATAACACTGTGCGGGAAGACGTGAGATTCACACTCGACCCTTCACACCACTGTAGCTTCGCTTCTTCAGGTCGTCGTGGGGGCTGTAGTCTATACGCTATAGGCGCCGGCCACCTATGTGTTTTTCTACAACTCGTACTGACCCGAGAGCCACGGGGTGAAAACCGTGGGCTGCGCCAAGTTCGGGCTCAAGCACTTCGGCAGCCAGGTGCTAGCAGCAATCGGGGACTGGATTCGGATACAGAGGGGAAACGCGTGCCGACCGCTTTCGGTTTTCCTTTCTGCTTTTCAGAAGAGCAGCAGCTGGTCTTCGACAACCTCAAATCCCCGGCAAGGGTAGCTCCGGAACTGAGCCGGGAAGAGGCCAGGGCGCTGATCCTTCGTCATGAGAGGGGCAGAGCAAGTATCAGGCGTCTTCAACTCCTGAGCTCCATCCGGAGAAGGAGAGAAAAGGAAGCCTCCTTCGCCGAAGAAGGTCAGCGCTGTCGACGAAGTTCCCTATGTTCTTTTTCTTTGTTAGCGTGTACGCTTCGCGTCGTGGCCGCCCAACCACTACGTACACGGCACCTCGCCCACTTGGTCTCCACGCGGCAACGTCCACGTAGCGGTGTGAGTGGGTAGGCACTACTCCGGAGACTCGGCCATGATGGCAGCCTACAGTGCGGGTTCTCCCATTACTTCAGCAGCAGATAGAGCTAGGCTATCATTGTTACTACGATACAAAGCCCCTCTGTTATCACGAGGCGATTACACGAAAGTGGTTACACCGCCGTGGTACATTTCTTGTGCCGTCCGTACTCCCGTCGTGTACTTCGAACCTCGTTTCCCTTGCGTGCCTTTCTTCTGACCTTTCCAAGCCCACGGTGTGTGCTGTTCAGCTGATCCGTTCAGGGAGTGTAGTGCAGCTACAACAATCCAAGCAGCCTGGCGGGGTCATGTGGCTAGGAGCCGAGTGTTGCTCGAAAGGCAAGCCGACCTGAAATTCTGGGGCCTCGACTTCGACGAGTGCGGCGACGGCAGTTCAGACGCGGAGGACAAGCACTTCCTGGACCAGATTTTGAAGAGACGGAAGATCTTCCAAATTGAGGCAGCCAAAGCACATCACGATGCTCAGCAGTCACAGCTTGAGTGGTTGAGAAACAACGTCGCTTGCGAGATGCTGGTACGTAGCTCTCGACGTGAGCGTCCCTCGGGTAGCCCCATCAAACAGACAGTGTCCGTGCGAGTGGGGGTGTGTCGTTCGAGTGGTGCGGGAGCAGCACTGGCTGTCTTGCCTTTCCCAAGGAAATAGGCTCCACCCCAGGGACCTCAAGTTTTCTTCAGAACTCTACTGTCACGAGGCCAACTCTGCAGCCTCTCAAATCTGGGTGCAAGACCAGTGCCTGTCTTCTATGGTACGCTTACGCTGAGCGTTCATGCAGCGGACGCGAGTGGATGAAGGCCGGGAGTGGATGCTTGAATTTAGGAGGCAAGTCGGTGCCCTTCCGAGTTCTGTCGAAGATCGCATGAAGGACTTCGACGGCGTGCCGCCCCCTCCACCGGACGGGCGACCGTACAAAATTGGCGTCCCTGGAGCAGATAAGAAGCCAGCGCCGAAAGCGAAGTCAAAGCCTGAGCCCCCGAAAAGTGAGATACTAATTCTCAGCACTCAGGCTTCCCTCTCAAGCGGCCTAACTAATCCGGTGTCTAGGCGCCCCTTCTTACAGAGAAGTCTCCTGTAGACATCCGACCCCCCGGTTCCCTATTGTTGTGATCCCAAAGTCGCAGAAGTGTCTTTCCCTGGAGTTTCAATCCCTGGTTCTCACGTGAATTGCAGGTCGGACTGCAACCTGTGAGAAGGGCTCTAGCCCCTGACCCGCACGCATACTTCTGACTCGCCCGCGTATTTTCTGCCTCCCCGCGTATTTTCGATCGCGGCTTCCGTCACTCCGTCCAGAAGGACGAATCAAAAGGGACCGCCCTCGAAAGGGCCTCGTGACCTCCCAGAAGTAACTGCGCTGCGTGGAACTGCAGAGGACGGAAAAGACAAGAAGAAGCCTAAAGAGCCGGAACCTCCATCGGAGCCAGCGCGGACACTGGTTGACGACCTGTCAGACATCATCGAAGAGTTTGAGAAAGTTTGGGCCCGGTTCAAGTGTCGTCCCGAAGAGGAGCAACAACCAGACGAGGCCTTGACACGAGAGAGTTTGATGCCCCAAGTCGACGCCGAGGTCTCCGAGAGGGTGGAAGAGATACTTAAACAAGAGCTAACCCGTCTTCGCCAGCAACTGGATTACATCAAGGAAAAACCAGCCAAAAAGAAGAAGGGAGGCCAGAAGAAGAAGAAGGGGAAGGAAAAAAAAGTAAAATGCTGCAACGCAATGAGCCTGGTCGGCCCTGCCGAAGATATCTTCCCGGATCTGGTGAAGGACGGCATTCTCAAAGCGATCGAGCCAGCCACTCTCGATGACCTGCGTGGAAGCTTTCCTCTTACTCCGCTACCGACAACTGATTTTGTCCCGCCGCCCACGATGTGGCACATCAAACAATATCTCGTTGAACAGATTATCTTGCCCTTGGCCGTAACAGAAATCAGACAACAAACTCGCTTCCCTGCCAAATCTCTCCTACTCTATGGACCGCCAGGTATGACAAGTACTCGTTGACGATAACCTGCCTTGCAGAGGAGTTGAGCGGAAGATAGCACTCGTTGCCGGTGTCTCTGGGAATGGTTCCGGAGGGGCCACTGACTACTAGTAGGCTGGCTGTAGCCCGCGACTACTTCTTTCTACCTGTATACATAGCGGCTTCAGAACCCCTATGCGTAACTTTAAGGGAGTGAAGAATTTTTTACACCGGCCAAAAGCTGTTCTTGGCGCAAGGGAACAAATAGGCCGGCGACCAGCTTTATGTAACCTGCAAGTCGCTCGCGCTCCTCTGTGAGGCCCTCAGACAAGGGGCGCCTCTGTCTTTGAGAAGCTCAGCTGGTACGCTTCGGAGCAATCTCTCGAGTTTTTCGTCGGCCGTCGGAAGAGTGTGCGGCAAACTTTGCTACCACGCACAAGCTGGAGGTCTTCGTGCAGATACTCTCCGACACTGGGCAATCTTCATAAGATCTCAGCGCACGAATCTGGCACTCGCTGATCTTTCACGTGCTTGCCCTACTGGGAAACAGGATCAGGGAAGTCTCTCATCGCGCGAATCATTGCGACCGAGGCGGGAGCCATGTTCTACGACCTGTCACCGTCTGTGACTGAGAACATATACAAGCACCCGAAAACAGGGGCTTCTCTGATGATCCATAAAACGTTCCTTTCGGCCCAAGAGAACGCTCCCGCGGTCATTTACATTGACAACGTCGACGAAGTGTTCATGCCGAAGAAGCCCCCAAAGAAAAAGGGAAGTGCTCTCGAAAACCCTTCCACCGCGTGGAGGATTCGCGACACGCTTAAAGCTCATCTCAATCTGGTAAGAGATGGAGGGACTTTCAGGGCATCCGAAGCCGTCCAACAGGGAAAAGAAAAGCTGCCTCTCGGTCCCCCACGGTTTGCTAGAAGTGGGCAGCTGGGTATCGCTGAATCTCACTTCCGCTATCCCCCGGAAGGGCGGTTTTCCTGGGACGCGCGCCTCCAGATGGGCTAGGAAAAAATCACGGAGGTGACTGCAGCCTGGCCGGCAGCAACAGTGTCATGCGGATTAGAAGGGTGTATCTCGTCTTCGCTTTAGAGGTAGGCTTTTTGTTTCGAGGAACTGACCCGGGGAGATATAGTCTGCTGCTGGAGTCCCCGGACGGGCACCGTGTCTTCATCTCTCCGAAGTGCCGCACACCGGTAGTCAGCACAGCTGTTACACGTGTTCCCAGATTAAAAAAGCGGGAGGGCCTCTAAGTGCCTCCGACCGGATTCTGCTCGTGGGCTGCACGTCAAGGCCCTGTTCAGACCGTCTCGATCAGAAAGGCATGAGCGACTTTTTTGAGCACAAGCTGTGGATTAACTTTCCCGACTACGAGTCGAGGCGGGTCCTCTGGCAGACTTATCTACGAAAGAAAAGTGTATCAATCCCTACGCTCGACACCGCCAAGCTCTCCGTCTTGGCAGAGGTGAGTCGTGTTTCTTGAAAACAACTATGGTTTTCCAGTGGGGAATGACATGACCAGGTGCTGTGAAGGTGCTTGCTCCAGAAAGGGAGCCACAGGCCGAGCAGGGGGGCCGTCAACTTCCGAAAAATGAAATACTCGCAAAGACGCAGCTGGAGTCACGGGCGTCTGCGGCAAGACGAGACAACTCCGTTCGGAGTCTGGGGTAGACCGGTAGCTCTTGCGGAGGTATTTGAGTGGAGCGGCCGGCAGGCAGGAGAGCTGGATCTGCTGGCAGCGGATAAACAGTACTGAGGCGCGCAGCTGTTAGCTTTCGGCCTGTCTGAGCAGTCCCATCTAGCCTGGACCTCCGATGTCGTTCTGGGATAGAAGCTCTTGCTGGTCCCAGTCCCTCAGATACACCTTGCCTGCGCGCGCGGGTTCAAGATCGACAAGTGAAGAAGTATCCCAAGGGAAGACATGTGCTGTTCAATGCGTTTAGATGACTGATGGTTACACCGCAGGAGCACTGGAGACCGCAACCGACTACGTCTTATCTGACCCACGGGTGGCACGGCTTCCAGGAGAGCCATTGGAACCGAGGGAATTTACTAAAGCGTTATCACGGCTTCCCTACTGCTGGCCCGAAGAGTGGCTTAAGTTCCGAAACTTCGACTTCGTTGCGACTGGCGAGAGGGACAGAGTCGCAGCTCGTAAAGCGAAGGCGGAAGCGGAGCGTGCGGCCGCGGAGAAGGCCAAGAAAAATAAGCGCAAGTAGCCTGTTGTGAGAGCCCAGGTTCTCTCTCCGTCACTCCGCTGGCAGCACCAGTTCCCTGTGGAGTGCCATGGGCACGACTGGCGTTTTCCGCCTGACCCAGAAGGCGTGTAGCGCGCAGTCACTGTCTCCCAGACTGCCTTGTCACCTTGCTGCGGAGCAAGCTGTACGACAACCCACCGCATCCGGAATGGTATATGTTTCTCGTGGAGGCCCTTGAGAAACTGCTACCAATTCTTCTAATTTCCAGGAGGGGCGGAAACTCTAGTGGCTGCCCACCATTCTGTGTGCCGGTGACGAACCCCTTCCAGGGGAGTGGGCTTTCGGCTATGGTCTGCAAGCCGTGCAGAACCGTTAGGATGTAAATAGAAGATATGTAATACTATTAGAACACAACCTACAAAAGGAAGTACAAAATGTAAAACGAAGAAACGTTTTAAGGTAACATCAGAGACATAAACCTAGTAATCAAGGTACTAAGGGATTGGGGTGATGACGGGTTTGATCTTCAGTAATAATGGCACTCCAACTGCGAACCGGCTACCGACGCCCGGCAGAGTTTGTTTCTTAACACTGGTCCGGAGCTCACCAGATTCTGCTCGGGCCGCGGTGCTCCTCTAGGCACATCGGTCCACACTGCGCGTTAGAATGGCATGGCTCGGCGACGCGTCCATGGTACCCAGTGTTAGAGCAGAGTGTAACCAGGGCAAGGCGTCGTACGCCAAGGTTTGTCCAGCTGCCAGGTTTGTCGGAGACTGAAGCCGCTACCGCGGTGTCGACTTCCGAGCGTTGTAGTGCCAGGAATATACAACCCTAATTGTTGAGCCCTGTGTAACGCAGTATCTGAGGGAAAAACGGGGTAGTGGATGTCGGCGGATATCCAGAGCTGTCCCGCTGCCCCGCTTTCAATCTTCCCGTCCAGTGAACCTACTCCAGACAGCCGAAGCCACCTTCGCCTAGAAGAAAAAACCAAAAACTCCGGGACTGACCCCCGCTCCAATGCTCCCACACCGTACCTTCCGGGTGTACCTTCCGCAGTTTCCCGGTATTATCCCGTGCTTACCCGTCCCGCGGGTGCAGCGATAAAAGCAAACCCCCTTGCAGCTTGGAGTGCAACCGCTATCCGAGCAAACCTTCCGAACAGGATTCCATCGGCGGATGTTCTTCAGTTGACTTCGGCCGGGTCAGTATCACACTGCATGCGCAAACAGAGGCCAAGCGTGTACGCTGGCTTGACCATCTGACGGGCGGCGTACAGGCTTCGCGCTTCCAGTCTGTTCAGACCACCGTGCAGCGCCGCAGCTGAGTTCCCCAGGCCGGTGACCATTGTTTTTTGTACCCGAGTGTCGTCGTCTCATCGTGTTTCCTCTTTGCCTCGTCTTTCTTCCGACGCGGCAGTTTGCAATCACGTGTTGTGGGCCTTCGGCACGATAGGCCGGTTGTGAGCATTGCGTTTTGTCAGGCGACCCGCCCCTGTTGCACTAAGAGGACACTCATCGGAGAAACTTCCGCCTCTCCAAATGGTGGTAGGTGTCGTCGTTAGTGCTTGTAACAAGGGCTAGAAAATTGGGCGCCGCTTAGGATGTCTGAGCCTTTTGCTTCAAAGTAGTGTCCCGTCTTGCGCATGCCGCAACGTGGAGGAGGGGGGGCGGGAGCCGGCCCGAGTTGCTTTTGCCTGCAGCGCCAGGACGTCTGTTAGAGTTTTTCTGCTCGCCTACGGGCAACGTTCCTTCTCTAACATTGTTTCTCGAGGCTGCTTTGGTTTGCGACCTTCAGGCATAGACACGTTGGTCTGCTGTCCGGGCTGCAGCCGCCTGCCCACTGAGATTTGCTTGGCGTCCGTCGGCGGAGTCATGTTTTTGCTGCTGCTGGCGTTGC
This sequence comes from Cystoisospora suis, assembly GCF_002600585.1. Lineage (NCBI taxonomy): Eukaryota > Apicomplexa > Conoidasida > Eucoccidiorida > Sarcocystidae > Cystoisospora > Cystoisospora suis. The sequence continues at coordinate 126,986 of NW_027153278.1, forward strand.
TTTCAGGGAACGAATTCCGCCGCTTCTCAAAATTCCGCTGCGCAGCATGTTGGGGGCTCCCGCACCTCTGGTGTTAGGTAAGACGCCTCCACACTGTTAGTGTCTGGACCGTATGGTTGGTGTCCAGGGGCGTATGATCAGGCTGATGAGTGATTAATATCGTGCGTTGGCGACGGTAACCGCTGTACTTTACACTTTCCAAGTGACCGCGTGCAGTCACGAGTTGGCACGGGGCTTGATAACTGCCGGTTGGGGGACAACTTCACACGATCTCGTGAAGATAGTGATTATTGTTTCTCGCAGTCCAGGATGACTTGGTGGAGTTAAATTTGCGCTTCTACAACGAGAAGGGGGCGCTACTAGGCCTGTGTGGCGGTTTTGTTCTTTACGACACAGCCCTCAGGTGCTGTTGGTGGGAGAACTTGTCTTTGTTTCCAGACGCAGAGTGGCGAGCAGCTCTGGGACTTCTAGCAGCACTAGCGCTCCTCGAACACGTCCAGCTGCGGCTGCGTCTCAGGGCATCCTTAAGTTCTACACTGAAGATGCGCCGGGGCTAAAGATGTAAGTCGCGGTTGCAGAACTATCGGACTTCGTTCCCCGTATTGCGTCTTGAAACCGGCGTTGCCACAGTCGCAACGCTTCTCTTCGGACAACAGGAAAAAGGTCTGCCCCAAAGTCGGCAAGGAATACACGCGTGTGAGAGTTGTTTTCACCCAGTCGTGGTAGCGCGATACGTCTGCGGACTGCATCTCTGTCTGAGTCCATCATGTCGAAAGAGTCGGTCGCCTTTCGCTTTTCATGCATGGTGGAGTAGGACAATACGCGGCGCTCATTTGTATGCTCTCCGTTTTTCAGCGGCCCCCAGACCGTCTTGGTGATGACGCTGTGCTTTATGGCGTCAGTCGTGCTGCTCCACATCGTCGGCAAATTCCGCCAGTCTTACGGAGGTGACAGCTAAACACGCGGAAGCATGCTCGCTCTCAGGCCCCATGAGTGGGTGCTCTTCGTTGCTCCTTTGGGGCAAGGAGGGCACCGGAAAGGAAAAGGAAGAGTCTGTGTCCGATGTGCATTTTAGCCGTTCACGTTGTGTGGGAGGAATGGTTTGTAGTTTGGTGGTGTGCCTTCGAAGTCGTGTTTCGTGGAACCTGGAGTACATGCGTGTGGGAACGAGAAACATAGTGAAGTTGCCGCGTCTCATAGCATGCTAGCAACAAAAGACCCTGATGTTTCAGCGAATGACCGGGTCACCTGCCTTCCAGCCTCAAGAGAGCGTTCAGAACGCACTTCACGGTTTGTGGCGGAGAATCGGGTGGTGTGAAGGCGTAGGTCGTTTGGCAAAGGGACCACTGGAATTTTTTCGGGAGGACTGCGACTCTGTTATAGTCGCAGTAGCAAGTCTAGCAGGAAGGCTCTGCACAGTCTCGCCAAGATCAAGATCTCCCGACAGTGTTCCCGTGAGTGGATACACGCGAGAACAGCTCTGCTACCTCCCCTCTGNNCAGAGGGGAGGTAGCAGAGCTGTCAGTGCCGACGGTGCTAGGGGGCGGCACAGCGCGGCCACAATTACACTCAGCTCCCTTCCCCCTATCGGGAGACGGCCGAAAGAGGGTGTTGAAAACGAGCGTGAAGGCAATGCTGGGTATTCAGTTTCCCCGGTTATTCTGTAGAGACGGACTGAGTCATGCGTGGATTGCTGGTAGTTCAGTCTTTGTTCCTGGAGCGGGTGTTGAAACGGCCTCTCCCGGCTGTGCGCCACTAGCACGAGTACAGACGACCTGCTGGTCGGAGTTATTTCGCCACAGCCACGCACTTGAACAAGGCGACGCAGTGTAATACAGAAAGCTGCCCCCGTCCGCCCCGCGGGCTGAGCACTGGCCGAGATGCGCCGTGTCGTCGGCGAGTAACGTCGGAGTGCTCTGAGAAGTATGGGGTGGCGAAAGACCGTCCCTGCGGCCAGGAGTCACCGTAAACACGGTATCAGTCCACCAGTGTAGCCGCGGAAATGAGCAGCCGGTGGGGGGACGTATACGTGCTACAATTGAGGCTCGTTCTACGGTGTGACCGAAAGCAATTTGAACAATGCTCTTGTAGTGTGCCATGGCACCACAGGATGAGTTACGACGCAACCTTTGAAGGGGGCCAATACGCCAGAAGCTCACTTTTTTCCCGTATCGCTCTCTGTCGCCGAAGGGTCCAGTTCGATGTTACAAATAGAATGGCAGGACGTTAGGCCCACGAACGGACGGGCTGAAGGGGAAACAAACGCTTAACATAGGCGTCGTCTCGAGGCATCTTTGTATGCAGAGTGTCTCCCGGCTTCAAAAACGCCTGTACCACAGAATGTTTGCAAAAGCGGCGTCGGTGTTCTCCGATAGTATCCGTTTGAAGAGCTGCTCAAACCGGGCCTGATCTTGGGTGGTCGGCCTTTGTTCGACTGCCAGTCGGTGTTGTAAGCCTTCTTTTTTCTCTCCCGTATGTTTTACTATCGCAGAAAGAAGCCTTTGTGCATGCTGTTTCGGTAAGTAACCGATCACACTGCGTCGGATCATACCACTTGTGATCTCACGGCATCTTTTCTGTCGTCTTTTTGTCGTTAGCCTCTTCCTCGTCAACTCAGTCCAGTGTGCAGAAGTAATTCAGCAAATCTGCACTGAAATCACCAGGGAGCCCTGCCTTCGCCTTCGTGTGCTGCCTGATACCCACACCAACAGAAAAAAGAGAGGTGTGTGTACGCACCGGATTTTCTCTCTTTCGATCCCTTCTCGCTTCACAGCTTGGAATTCTACGCAGGCGGCACCAAAGTCGCTCCACAGCTCTGCTGATTCCCCGCTAACAGCCAGGATTCCATGCGCCATGGAAACAGCTCGATGCTAGAAGAACCTTGCCTTCTGGACTGTAGACTACTCCCCGGTCCGTAGATACCCCTCATTACGGAGCGCCATCTACTGTACACCCAAGCCTCGTCACTCTTTCCTAAATAGCCTGACTCCTTTTTGACACGCAAGAAAGACCTGCTAACCAGATGATCGCCATTCGTACAGCCTGCCTTCCCCTGTCGAATACGACAGGATTCCGGTGTCTCGACAGCTGTCCCCCGTTCCTGAACAGGTTAGCCCCCCCTTTCTTCAGTAACAGAACTCCGGTCAATAGCTGCTTTTAGAGACGCCTCGAAACGCACCTCTGTGTACGCGTTTCCTGCCCGTCCGGAGACGCGTCTCCGTCATCGGGTGCCTCAGGGCGCCATGGCGTGTCGGACATCGACCGGGGCTGGCCCCCCTGCCAGCCTGGTGGACGGGGTTGATATTCACCGCTGGCTGGCGGGGTGGCAGTCCATCTCCTCGCTAGTTGCGCTAGCTGGCCCGCCATCCGTGGGGACTGTGAACGGTACGTCTGCGACACCAGTGTCCACAGTTCTACAGTTTTGGTATTCTTACTTTCCCGAGCAAGCTGTTCGTGGCAGTGCTCAGTCCTGGAGTGATAGGCTGTCCCAGGAGACGTGGAGTCTAACCGTGTAACGGCCGGTTAGCCGCTGTCAAGGAGGCGGGTCCGGGATTCATTACAGGAGTACTTTTCTACCCCTTCCTCGGTGGGAGCTCTTCGCCGTCATCGTGGTCGCGTTTTTGCTTGTATTCAAAATGAAGGGGTACAAAGTCCGCGGCGCTCTGTGCATTGCCGCGAGTCTGCTGTGCGCATCAGCCGAATGGCAAGGCGTAGACGCTTTGCGTGTGTCCCACGACGGTGAGCTTCGTATTTCCCGGCGAGTGTGCTAGTATGTGTCGCTGAGAACCAGATCCACAGTGTGTAGAACGATATTCACTACAGTAGCGCAAGTGGTGTCGGTGCACCGGAAGCAAAGTAGGTGTGTTCTCCCGTGGGCGCATGGGTTGCTCAAGCAGGCAGGGCAGCCGTGGGGCGGATTTACTATGAACGCATTCAACATTTATCTGACAGGCTGGGATGCGGACGGCTCCGGGAACTGCATCGTGCCGAATGGCTGCCGTGACATCTGGTTCCACTCTTTTGCTGCGTGTTTTCTTCAGCCCCTCGTTCTGCTTCCGAGGAGACTCCCGCCGTCCCTTTTGGGCCTGAGGATACAGCACTAAACCTTGAGCTTGGCAAGTTGTGTCCGGCCCTGTTTGAGGAAAAGTGTAGAATGAACATTGGAAACGGCAAGTACTGTAACGTCCCGCCAGAACACATCGTGGTGCGCTACGCCCGAGATCCATCGTCAGTTCCAATAATCGCAGGGTTCATGTGGATGTGCGTCCTGAGAAGTCAAATCAAAGACGCACCTGCCAGTTCTCGAAACATGAAGGTGATGGACAATTGCGGTACATCATTTTATGTTAAGGGAGAACTCCCGCGAAGCAGTATGTTCGCTGTTATTCCGGAAGGGGAGCGATTGAAGGTCACTCTGAGCGCTCGAGAGAAATTCTGCTCGCCCCGTCAACGCAAAGTCGCCGACTACTGTAGTAGGGAAGGACTGGGGACGGCGAGGTACGATTACCAGCGGTCGTCGGGCAGGAGAGCGTTGACGTGCGTTGATTCGGTAAGTCGTCTGCTGGCGTGATGGAGAAATGACTGTTGGCGGGGGTGGTACTGATGTCTCGCAGTACAAAAAATATGGGGCCACCGTACCCTCACAATGCCCTGGCAGCCGACAGTGAGGGATGGTAGTGTTGCGGGCGTCTGTCTGCTGATAGTGCGTCTGTGTAGCGTCTTTGGTGTGCGGGTACCTGGTTCAGTTAAGGCCTGCACAGGTGTGTGACAGTTCTACCGTTCGCGTGTTTTGGCTTCCGTGTTCAGGGGGAGATGGATTTCTACAGGGAGAGTTATTGTCTCGACTTCTGCGGGTTCCTAATCCCGTGCCCAGGCGCGAGGATGGTAACACCCCCAAGTGAGTCCGTCAGCAGTAGTAGTACACGAGTAGTACACGGAATGTAGTCCCACACGGCGACGCCGCCACGCGGAACCTCAGCCACCCCGCGGCCGGTGTTGCTACGTAGCGAGGCCTGCGGCTCGGCGTACCTTTGGACCTCATATTTTGGACAGGCGGCCGTCGTCTAGGAGTGGCGTGTGTGTGGTGTCGGTTACCTCCCTGACATCACACGATCGTTCTTCTGTAGAGTACCTTTGTGTGCGGTGGAAGTTGGAGGCAACGGAAAGACGTTTTTTCCGATGCTCTGTGGGGCGTGCTGCTGCTGTCGAGCAGAAGGGGAGCTTTCCTTCGACGACTGGAACCTGACGAGCCTCCTTCTTCACGAGATGAAGAAGGTAGAGTACCCATGCAAGGCAGAGGGAATGAAGAAGTGTGTCCCCGTGGACGAGGAATTCAAGCACGTGTGTGAGGCTGCTGATAAAGAGAATCCACTGGGGAAAGAGTTGGTACTCTCAACGGAGCTGGGCCCTCCTCCGTTGATTATAGATGGGTTCAAAGAGCCACATGTGGAAGTCAAAGGCACCGCGATTCGTCGGAGGGCGAAGGGAGACACGGATGAGGAGTTGCCAGAGCCAGAAGGTCCCATATTGAATCCTTACCTGGACGACGAGCAGTCGGGAACCGCGGGCGATACACCTCCGGCAGACAAGGAAGAGAACCCAGGACAGCAGCCTCCTCCAGCGGAGCAAGAAGACAGCGAAAAGCTACCCGTTGAAACTCCCGATCAGTCAGGAGACAGCCCAAGTGGAGGAGCGGACGAACCCTCGGAAAATGGGAATGGAAGCGAAAGTGGCATTGAGCCTCAGCCCTTGCCTTCGCCAGATAACGGGGGAAGCGGCCAGGAAACCGGAGACTCCACACCGGCGCCCCCGGAGCCGGTACCGGAGCCCGTCCCTGTTCCGACGTTTGGTCCAGAAAAACCTGTGGACAAACCTTTGGGCAAGGAAGCCGAGCTGATTGAAGCGACCGAAAACCCCACAGCGAACGGGGGAATATCAGCGACTGTCGGCGACTGCCAGGCATTCAGAGTCACCCCGGAGGGAAAAGTGGAGTTTTACGCACCTGGCAACGAGGGCAGTAAGATAACTATTCCTGTGCGGGGCACGACTCCAGGGAACGCTGAAATCCTTGTATCACGTCGGGATGGCGGCTTGTGCATCAAGTTAACGTTCTACGGAAAAGATGGGAGCAGACACGATATCGGCTTTCGTCTGATCAAAGACAGCTGCAGTGACAGTGCCAAGTTGTCGTTAGGGTTTGCCAAACCGTCTGTGTAAGGTGGGGAGGCATGACTAGGCAAGAGATAAGTGTAGATTCATACTCGGTGGAAAATAGTAGTAGTAGTAGCAAGCGCCTGCACGAGCTGTCGCGTATTCGTTCCTTGTACCAATGTAGTTCTTGCGTGCCTGAAGTGCCGCCGCTTTTTCGTGCGGGTTGGCAGCTGCTCTTTCGTGTAGTAGTTCAAGCGGAATGCAGTGTAACTCACTCATCCGGGATGTGGGTGGCTTGGATGTCATCCTGCATTTGCGGGCTAGTGCGGACAGAAGCAAGAGTCACTGACCATCTCGGGCAGATATTGTGCAAGAGCACCCCGCATCATCCGGTCGGAGGGTGTGCTTGTTCGATCGGTCGTCCGGGAGGGAATGAAATTCCGGGAGCAGAAGCTACCACGGCGTGATTTGGGCAATGTAACGTTACGGTAACTGGATTGGTCCAGGGTGTGGGTGGTGTTTAGGTGTGTCAGGTTCGTATTTAGACTTAGTGCAGGTCCGACGATTTGAAGGGCTTCCTGTGACGGTGTTGGTAATGAGTGTCCAGCTTTTGTGTAGATCTCGTGACTTGCGGGTCGCGCGAGATCATCCATGGTATTGTTTCACGTCACGTGATTTGCGTGCGTGACGAGACGGAGATGAAACGGACGCTTGCCGGCTGACTGCCCAGCGCGTCAGTTTGCCGTCCGTGTATTGTCTCATTTCTTTCTAACAGACGTGCATAGTGCTCTGCGCGAATGTTGAGTTCGACGTAATGCAATCATGCACAGCAGGCGACTTTTCGACCATTGTTCATAGGCGGGAGCCGGCCCAGCGCCTGCCGATTCTAGGCAGACACAGCCGGTGTCCCCCCCCTTAATGGCCCTGGGACTGGTACTCGGGCCATCGTGTAGGCACAGGGCGCAAGCACTTCACGAGCGGCAACTTACTGCTCCGTCACAGAAGAGAGTCCGAAGACTCCTAACGTTGTCTCGCTTGGTAGCAGCTGAGTAGACAAACACGAGGGACTTTTAGTTTGGCTGCGGCCCGATGATTGTTGAAGAGACTTCCATGTCCTCATGGGAAACTGCAGTACGGGTTTCCCCGCTTTACAGTGTATTGAGAAGTTGAAGAGACAGTGATAGACCACTCATCTTCCGGAATGTCGGCCGCCCGCCTCCGCTGAGGGTAGAGGTGCAGTGTGACCGTTCGAAATCGGCTTTCCGGAGTTGCCAATTCGCAAAAGAGTACTATGTATTCATGCTTTTCGACGGGGCGAAGAGCGGGGCACTGAGTGCGAATACGGACCGTCAGCTCGCCTACCGCTGTCAATTCTGCTACGAACTGTCGGATGTGAACAACCGCGGTGCAGCTTTGTCAGCCTTCGCGCCGGCCAGTCCAGATCCCGTGTACAGTAACTGCATAATGCACTTCAGGGAGAGGGTGTTCCTTTGAACACGGCAAAGTCTCGACAGGTGGCTCTACGGACAAGGCATTGGCGGCGAAAGTGCTACGAGGTAGTATCGTGTTTGGAGGCTTCTAAAAAGTTTGTGAGTCGGGCTTCCCCGCGACAACCACCGGTCGTCACCCGGAGAGCAAGAGTCCCTACTGAGGCGATATCAGCTGAGGCCCGTGTGACCGAGAACAACAACGCTCCTTTGATGTGCCATGGCACCGGAGGACGTGTGGAGACGGAATGGCAGGACATCAGGCACATGAACGGATGGGCTGAAGAGGAGAACACTTAACATCAGCACCGCCTCGAGGCATCGTTATACGAACTGTGTCTTCACGCTTCAGAAGAAGCGTGCCTTGAACGATGTCCACACTCTCTCCTTGAATGCTTCCCCTGTTTCGATATGAGGCCTCTGTGAATTTCGGTTTGGTCAGCAAGCAATATAAACTGCGCCAAGTCACTCTGCTTGTAATCTTAGACTGATTTACTTTTTGTCCGACTTTTTGTCGTCATCATCTTCCTTCTCAACTCGCTTCAGTGTCTGGTAATACTTCAGCCAGTCTGCATAGAGATCATCAGGTATCTCTACCTCCACCTTCACGAGCTGAGAGGATAGCCACACCAAGAAAACCCAGAACTTGCGCACGCCATCCACCTTTTCTCTTTCCTTCTGCCTTTGCAATTCACAATCTCGTAATCGAAGCAAAAGGCAGCAGCGTCGCTCTACAGCTTTCGAGATCCCCTTGTATGAACGATTATTCAATGTGCCATGTCAAAACAGCTTGATGCTTGACGAGCCTGCCTTTCTGGAGTGGACCCAACGTTTCAGTCCATCGTACTCATGGCACACGAGTACCGCTCATTAGGCAGCGTCCGCGACACTCTGAGCTTTGATGGCGATCTACTGTACACCAACGCGTATACTCGAGAGAGTGAAGACAACCTTTTTCTTCGTTAACAAAATGAAGTAAATTACAGCCTATAACTCCTTCCTGAATATCCTGGGTGTTTTCTAATACGCAAGAATGAACCCTTCTACATCCAGAAGAGAGAGTTGACCTTTCTGGTGTCTCGAAAGCGGTTGTCTGTGCGTCAGCAGGTCAGCCCCCGCCTTACCTTAGTAACAAACTTCTCATCAACAGTTGTCATGCGGGCATCGAGGGGTTTGGAATAACAATCGACCAGGAAGGGCATGTATGCTTTGCATTTACAGAAGTTATCTGGAGATCCGTCCACCTCATCTGAAAGTCTTCGCCAATTACGCCATATATACGAGACACAGACAAACGGCAAACAGCGTAAAACCAACAAGAGAAAACCCCATATCATCTGAAGCTCTTCTGCTCGCAAGACGACAGCTTTATACACCAAGTACACTAGACTCGCTCGCCAGGTAGTTCAGGTAAAGCTATGCTGTCCGGGAACGCCTTCTCTGCCTCAATAAAGCATGCCGAAACTTACTTTAAGACAAGGCTGACAGGAAGTTCAGTCCATCCCGTTTTTCTCCCGTCCCCCTCGCCTCGCCTGTCTCTTCGATAGTCTGGCACCTCATTCTCATTCCAACAGACTCTTACATATTTCGCTTCCTCCGGTATACATACGTACACGCCTTCAGATGTATATACATATACATGCAACTACGTACGAATACAGACTCGAACGGAAATTGTGAACTAAACGGAGCAAGATCACAGAGGAGAAAGGATTGAGTACCCTGAAGGAGAAGAGGGACATCGCATAAGAGAGAATCTCTTGGTTCAGCACTCCACAGAGCCTTTCTTCTATCTCTCTTTACGTCTTGCTGTCTACACAGCAGGAAAGACAAGAGACTGAAGATGTAAAACCATCTGCTCATGGGCGTTGCCATGTCTGGAGTGTACCTTATCGCTTAGTGATTCCTAGTACACATGTACGTACATACATATATGTACATACACTCGTACATGTATATATATGTATATAGACATACTCTTCTCATCCTCGTCACGCTCCTCGAAGACGTAAGAACTTACTTCTTGCAGTTCTGACCTTCGATGACACACAAGAGCCGATTATTGTTCGGGTTCTCATCGGGTTTGCAAATGGTGCCTGCCCTACGAAGACATTCATACCCCGCAACAAACATACGCGCGCAGGCTCGGCCTAGGCACGTGTATAACAGGTCGTGTCTTCCGTACCCACTTGCCTATGTATTTATGCATGCGTGTACGGGTATGCGTGCATGCAGGTCTGTATTTCCTGACCTAGATCCACCAGTGTATACCTATGTTGTATGTTAAGGAGATATAAACCAAGACAAGGCAAAGCTGTCCTTTGTGA
>NW_027153278.1:137111-141758 GCF_002600585.1 Cystoisospora suis
CTGGAAGGATGAGAGAATATGATCATGAGAATGAACTAGGCATCAGTTCAATCCCAACCAACATACCACATCTTCCCATAGACATATTCCTGCTGCTCTGCTTGAAGCTTGAGCATAACGACTGGATCTTTCGCAGGAAAGTACGCAGAGAAAATCTTCTTGTTGCCCTCGGCTCTCATGTGTAGTGGCGCTTCTACACGGCTCCCTGAAGACAACAAAGGAAGAGAGAACCGACACTCGGCCGTCATTATCATTACGACTATCATCAGTCAAATGACTGAGCATGCATTGTCGATCGTAGAGAGGACAGTGAGAGAGGTTCGCACAACGACGCAGGCCTGTTGCCGCCTGTCTCGTCTTAGCGGCAATTTTTCCCAAGGGGTGTCTCATAGACACTTGGGAAAGGTTCGAAGGACGCGGGGATGTGTTGGATCTCGTGCAGACGGTCAACATTCCTGTTATTTCTTGAAACAAAAGAAACAGCAGGCAGGATCTCCCATGCATAGACGGAGGACTCTTTACTTCCTTCACCAATCCGGCTCTCTAGTTGATTCAAACGGCCGGTGAGAACAAAAGAAATTGCCTCCTGTAGAAAAAAAGATGCCTCTGTCTCTCATCGAAGAGCATTCATTATGAACCCGGTAGCACAGGGTAGTATAGTGAGTGATGGATAAGCCAGACAGGCGGGCGGTGGAGTCATGCTCCTTCAGTTCTCTCTTTCCTTTGAATCGTCTGACCTTTAGTCTTTCGTTGGAGACCGTCGCTATCAACGACGAAGGCTCGGCAATAACCAACAAAGGGGAGCAGATCATCGTCATTAGCTTTTTTTACCAGCTCCATTTTGCCGGATGGTGAAGAAGAGAAAGAGGAGATTCAGTGGACTTCTTCCCACGCGACAAGTAGAAGGTCAACTTGTCGCGCCAACGGATACACCCGTTGATCTTTCCCAGCTTCAGTGAGCAAAAAAAAAACGCTGGAAGAAGGGTGGATGTGTACTGAGAGGTGTGTCGACAGTATCACAGGATATATGTCTGCAAGGAGATAGCTTAAAAAGGCAGAAGAAAGGATCAAGGTCCTGAGTCGAAAAGATGGGAAAGAAAGATCACACGCGTGTGTGGAGGTACCAGAAGGCGAAGAGGATCGACCGACAGCCCGACCGACCGTCCTCGAAGGAAGACTTTCCAGCAAGAAGACAAGAGAAGTGGTTCCGGCGCAGCGTCACCACCTCCATGTCTTGCTTGCTGTCTCCCGTGTTCACAGCCGTATCTAAGGCGACATCGTACAGCTTTGACCTCCTCTGTTAACGCCTTTCTGAAAGTAACGATCTAATGCTAGTAAAGTCCCTACTATCACCCTGTGGATGCAAAGTTGTCCGGGGCGGAAGACTCTTCCTGAGTTTCGCTTTTCTTGAAGAGCCGAGGGCGTAGAATCAGCCAACAGGCCATACGTATTTCTGCCCTGACATCCATTGTTGTCTTGGCTTGCGTCGTTTGCTATTCCGACAGAGCGCAGAAGGTTTCATGCAGTTCGCCTTCTCCGTGGACGAGGTTAGACGGTTTAAAACAAAGAATGACATAGGCTATCTAGGAGTAGAGCTAGTAGTTTGTCGCATGCGGAGGCATGAAGAATATTTTGAATAGCTTTGGTGTGGAGTATACACTGCTGGAGGTTCCTATCTGTGTCCGAACAAAAAGAACGCCATCAAGAAAAGCGTAGACCGAGATGTCCATACTGCCAAAAAAGGATTTCTGTACGCTTTGTACAAGAATACTGTCCTCTCGGTACCGACTGGGATCGAAGACCCTAGAGAAAGTAACCCTGCGGCTTACGCAAACGCGCACAACCAGATTTGCTCTGTAACACAGGTAGCAATCACTGGGAAGTTGGTCCCGAGAGAGAATCTCAAGTGTCCATGAGCGGGCTTCAAAGATGGACAGCTGACAGAAGCCAGCACGCTTCGCGAGCCTAGCTGGGCTTCACTGGTCCTATTGTTAGTAATGTACTAGGAGGGACAATATGGTCCGAGACAGGGTTCTTCATAAATGTCTTGGGCGCGCGGTGACGCTGTGCTTGAGACTAGGGAAGCTAGACGGACTAGTCTTGTTGACATGACTAAACAAGATCCTTTAGAAAGTAGGCCATCACATCTCTTCGAACGACCGCCAAGAACACCTCGTATTCTTCAGTGCGGTCAGTCGCGGCAGCGTCTTGCGCCGGGACGAGATGGTCAAAACTGACCATTCTGAGGGACGAGGTAGGGGAAGTCTCTCCGACTGGCAAGACTCCTTTCTTCCTCTAGCGTAGAAGGCTGCAGAGTAGCTGACCTTACAGCATTCTCTTCGTCGCAAGAGAGAAAGTAAGGGACTCAGAAGCCTATCAGCCATGAACGCCTTGGAAAAAACCTGACAAGGCGCCCCCCATCACGATGAAACCGCAGCGCAGACGGACGCCTCCCTCGGCGACGGTCTTTGTGTTGTCGAAAGGGCTGACTCAGCGGCTGCATCTACTATCGCAGGTGATACCTCTACAGACATAGCTATGCTTCTATGATACCCACGCTGCCAGCGAGATACCTATACCTCTTAGGAAACTGCGCCCGTGCACCCTTACTCCCTCCTACACTTGAGTAGAGACAGAGCCAACCTTTCTCCCCGGGAACTGGCCATTCACTGCGTCGATACTACAGGTTGAAGACGCACGCGGCCAGACGAAAGGATGCATAATACTAGCATGTGAGGTGAGGGTAGAGCTGTTTGCTTTAGGCCTTCGACCCTCTCTACGCGTCATGACGATAAGAGGAGGGGAAGTTTCTTGAAACAAGAAAAGAGTCTCTCCATAACTTTTTCCTTCTCGAAAAACCACTCCACTGACCTCTCCGGGGCTTCAAGGGATTAACACTAAAAAAGATGAAAATCGACAAGTTCCCCACTCCTCCACCTGACCTCACACACCCGATGGCCGGCTGTATCACGGACTGACTATCAGTAAAAGCAGGAGACGAAGCTTGTTCCAACCCTCTTCCCTCCCTAGCTGAAAGAAATTTCCATCCGGGGGTGTTGTACATGCACATGAGGGACGCATCCAGTTAGCTAGCTAGCTAGCCAGACGCTCACTGAGCTAAAAACCCACCACACTGATTCTGTTCCCTACCTCATGCTGAACAGCAGCAGGTGTTTCCGATCATTCTATTTCTTTTCCAGAAAAGAAAAACTGTGAAACTGAGAATGATGTAGAGAAAGGGCGATAAAAAAGATGAGTAGGGGATAGATATCCGGCGAAGACTGAAAGAACAACTTACAACAGACTGGATTCATGTGTATATACACGCGGTCCAAGAGCGTATCCTGGAGTGCGCTATCAACACTGACTCCCGATACATGTTTCTATAAATTTCTTGCATATCTGACACATCATCCTGTCACGTCTATACGCGCGAAATCCTCTGTAGAGAAAGAGATGGGTGGATTCATAGATACACACAACGCGCAGAGAAGGTGACAACCATAAAGAGGAGGAGAAGAAAAGAAAAGGGAGAGCAGCAAGGCGCAGAACTTCAAATTAAGGAGACAGAGAAGCAGGATGGAGACAGGAAGGCTGTCTGTTCTGGAAGAACGCCGTTTTCTTTTTCTCTCTTTCTCATTCTACCTCACTAGGGAAATAAACGAAAGACACGTGAAGATCGACGCACATATGCATGTGCCGAGAGAGAGCAAGGGGGGAGCGAGCTGTACTCTCAGAATGCTACCCAGCAGAAAAAAGCATGCCGCGCATGGAAAGTCTGTTGTCGCCCGCTGTACATACACTGGATGTACATGTATCCACACAGCCATTTCAGTATCCAAAGAGACGATAATCAGTCGCAACGACCGTTTTCTATCAGGATGATGCTTCTCTAGCAGAAGACTAAATCCAACCTCATGTGTTGCCGTAGATCCCCCTCAGTCCCCCCTCGGCTCTTCATTCACCTTCTCCCCCTGAGGTGTACATACACCTGAAGAGTCCTCCAAGATAAGGGCAAGGACGACCTAGGTCTTTCTAAAGCAATCAATCTCAACACACATGAACGATATCAGCCCGCCGCCACGATCGGAACAACATCGTCGTCTTCTCCCTTCTAAGCTTCAGCGACTTCTTTTCTTGCCTTCTTCCTTCTGCTAGACTTCCTTCTTCATCTCTATGTTTCTTTTTTGTTCTCCCTCTCCCCTCAACGCATGCTTCATTCCTCCTTGCCCGTGTGGTGGGGAAGTTCTTTCAAGACAATCGACAGCAGCGTACCACAGAGGTTTAACTTCACAGCATCCGCCTCTAAGTACTAGTATCATGACCCTAAAGTATCAAATGAGAATATGCATCACTGAAAAGATCCCCTTAAGCTCTTCTATTCTCCTCTTCCTTCGATCTCTCCATTCCGGGCTCAATAGGGACGTCCGTATCCACGAGCAAACCCTCCTCTAGGACGATACATAGGGCGGAAGCCTCCCCGCATCATCGCAGCTCCTCTGAGAGAAAAGAAGAAAAAAAACAAAGACGTTGTTTCTCTGAACTTCTGCTGAACACCTTGACAAGCTGGACCATTAGACGAACGAGAAAGAAAGAATGAGTAACTCGACACGAAGAGCAGATCGAGGGCAGATGCGACAGACTTCT
>NW_027153278.1:141769-162998 GCF_002600585.1 Cystoisospora suis
TCTCTAACATACCTTTTACCTTAAAGAAGAGGAACATGTTAGCTTCGCAAGATCAATGATCTTGCTCATCTATTACACTCATGAAGTAACAGTGAGAGACGCACAAGGTAGAACTGATACACTCCATATATTCTTGTATCCATCGAGCCGAGCCTTCTTCTACGGGAAAAACTGCGGTGTATTGACACCTCAATTGCGTTGCACAATGCTGCCCTGTACACATGTTCAACTAACGAGGAGATACCGAGTTGGTTTTGAGAAACAGATGGAGACATATACAGAGATAGATATATATCGAGCCCGTGTAGGAAGGCAACGCATGAAGTTCATGGGGCGGCGAAGGCTTCACGAACACACTAATAGATCATAGATGGATAGACAGACATACATTAGCCTCCTCATTCTGTATGAGTTTATGTCTCTCGCACTCAATAATGTCGGCTACTACCATACTCTCTACACACTGCGATAGGATGAATCTTTACTCCCCCTCTCCCCTCTTTCTCTTGGCAATCCATCCTTCTCACGGCAAAGAGAAATCATGTGAAGATCTACCTTTAATCTATCTATATATCTATCTATTTGGTCTCTACGTACCTGCCTCCTCGTGACATCATCATCATCATGCCTGCTGCTGCTGCTGCCATACGACCTCCCCTCCATCCGCCTCGTCCTCGTGCAAATCCAGGAATGTTCTTTCTCTTTCCTACTACCTTTAAAAAAGAAAAAGAAAAGAAGACAACCAAAACGTGTCACTAAATCATAACCACCTCTTCTATTCACACATGAGTGGAGAGAGACGATCCTTCCACGCACCGACCCCTGTTCATTTCAAGCCCCAGAGAAGTTTGAAACGGCCTGAACTCGCCACTCACACTGACAAAGACAATCCACGTACAAGTAAGAAAGTGTAGACATACAGAAACACACGCAAAGGATCATCATACGGACGAAAAAGAAGGGAATGGCATAGACGGTGATTTAGGAATGCGAGCGAGGAGGGGTACAGGGGAGGTGTATGTATGCACACTCCAGAGACTGAACTAAGAAAAGGATCCCAGGGATAGAGAAAGATAAAGACAGATCCAGATTAGAGAAGACGAGAAGAATCTCTTCTAACGATGAAAAGGTAAAAGACTCAAAGACCTTCAAAAGACACGATGCGACTAGCTACTGAACACACAGCTAGTAGTATGTCTGCACTTCCCCAAGACATACCTGGTGATCTCGCCATTCAGAGTACAGATGTACGAACGGGGTACTAGTGCGAGTCAATGAAGAACTTCTGATCTACTCTTCTTTTACCAAGGTAACATGTCTGAGAATGTATAGCAGAGAAAGGAGAGAAAGGAAGAAGCAACTTACTTTGATCTGACGTTGCTTGAAGATTGTATCAGAGAGAAGAATCGCATTCTGTACAGCTGCCTCGCTGCTGAACTCAATATATGCGTAACCTAGGAACAGAGAGATGGAGAGAGAAACAGAGAAAGACGTCGAGAAGACGAAGAAGATGACCACATCTCTCTTCACCCCTCTCTTCTCGAGCTACACATGCCGAACTTTCCGTGTACGTAGCAAAACATTTCAGATGTACGATGACGAGACAGTCCGTACCTACACCTGAAGCACGACGAGCCACGTAACTCGAGCTGACGCTCCGTGTTTGGACATAGAAATACATATATGTTTTTGTGGACCTTTTTGTGTCTATAGCTGCATTGCTATAAAGCGAGTGAACAGAGACGGCTGTACTTCTTAGCAGTAGAAGGCACATACATATATGCGTAAGCATGTCCGTCTTATAAGCTAATGAACTGTCTACCACGAGTGAGTATGCACGTATAAAGCACTGCTTACATATATCTATACGCATGCGTCTCCATGATAGAAGACAGAGATCCGCACTCGACATCTACCGTATGAACATGCATATACATACGGAGTATATCCATACATACACATACACGCCTTTTACTACACGTATTTCCATCATATACATCACACCTGTATACGTAGGAGATCAAAGAACTCCCGAGAGCGCGGGAGAATCTCTTAGTCTCTCTATGTCCCCTATATGATTAAAGAGAAAGGTAAAAACAGCCCGACGACGCTCAGTGAATAGTGCAAAGATGCTTCTCTTGAATGAAGAAGAAAAAGGAAAGAAACAACCTTGTTTCATCTAACAGAATGCATCTGTGCATGCGATAGATCCTTAACCAACGCACACACCTTTCGGATGGCCTGTGTACTTATCCACCATGATAGTTATACGATTGATCGTTCCACATGATTTGAAGTGCTCTTGGAGCTCTGCAGGTGTGGAGGAATAGTCGACCTGAATGAAAAAAAAAGTACCGAAGAAGAGAGAAGGACAACGACAAGAAGAAGAAGAGAAAGCCATTTGCATGCGCCAAAGAGGGAGGTATCGCCGTCTTGCTTAAAGCCATAACTCGTACACTGTGCTGTTAGCTGAATGTAGAAAAATCGAGAAGAGCGAGGCGACTTGTTGCGGCTTCACATCTTACTGAAAAAGTCTGGATATGTATATGCACTCAAACATCTCAACAGTAGACGGAAACCTAGACAATGTATATATATATAAACACACCCCGTGAGAGAAACGTACGAGGCTTACAGGACTGAGTGTCTATATATGTATATATGCAAACATATACGCTGCAACGAAGAAGGCCATGAGAAGAATGCTTGCTTACGTTGCCAACATACACAGACCGTCGATCAACTTCATCAGGAGGTTCTCGCATGACACCTGCTAAGCCAGTAGGTGAGAGTGAAGCAGATTCCGTCGACAGTCCGCTCGTGCTTGTCCTCCCCCCTCCTTCGCCTCTTCCTCCTGTACCATCGTCGCCTTGATCAAGACTGTAGGTCCCTTCTTCTGTTAAATACTGAGGATACAGAACATAGGACCAAACAAGACACCTCCTGTCTACTTAGAAAAAGAAAAAACAGACGGAGGGAAGGAGGGGAAAGAAGCTTTACGCCGACACAATGGCAGTACTCCACACGAAGAGAGGAGGTGAGAAGAATACCGTAGACATCTCCGATTGAGAGAGGTGTCGATGAAATGTAGGTTTATCTGTATCACATGACTTGAAGGACAAATCACTAGAGCTTTCCATACAGCATAGATTTCCACACAGGAGTATCTATCAATCAATCAATGGTAGCAACGCTATAGATCATCGAAAGAATCGACAATCGACGTTACTCTTCATCGTTCTCTTCTCCTTCACTTACCTGCAGTTTTTTTAATTCCTCCCAATCAGCATCCAAATTCTGGACTTGTTCTTCGAGCTCTCTAATCCCTGTCGACAGATACATGCAAGGACAATCGACCGATGGACGGACAATCGACGCATGCAGTTTTGACAAAAGCCAGAATCGGGGGCGGAAAAGGAGCAATGACCGGACGCCGTACGACAGCGAAGAGGTAGATAGATCTTTTGAATGCTTATACAGAGACATTCGGACCTAGGTATATAGCTAGCTACTTAGATAAACTAGGCATGGACAGGTAGATGGATTTCTGCCTAACTGAGAAACAGGATGCACCGGGTCATAAATACATCATCAGCATGATCTTCGAGTGTATGTACACCCTACAAAAATCTTGCGTGTAGGCCTCCACTGGACTGCAATATACAAGAAGCAAGCATATATAAATGTACACAAAATGTACCACTACTTCAACTCTGTACACCATCCCCTGCTAATGATCTAGGTAAGGATGCCTGTGCACCAGATCTGCTTCCGTTCTGTGGGGCTTCAGAGGAAGCTCTATACATTCTTCTCTCTTCCTCGATGTTCTTCGTGACTTGAATGAAACCTCCTATCATACCTCATCCACACTTCCTCCCATACATACTCCATATATATGCGTACATGTATGCATACACGGAAGTATCTACATTCATATCTATCTGTCCATCCCGTAGATATCTATACGTATATACATAAACATATATGCATTGTATATTGAAATGTCTATGTGTCTGTCTCTATATGTCAGGTACCATCGTGCCTATCTCCATCTTTGATCTATTCATCTATCTATATATGTAGATCCGACTCGGGTCTATGTGAGAAGGAAAGCCACCATATGTCAACTTGTCTCTCTTTTCCTTTATTCTCCTTCTTGTGTGCCTATCCTTGAAAGATTTCCCTAGTCAGCGAAAACATCTCTCTCCCGCCTCCCTCCTCCTTCACTCCTGACTCTCAAAACACAAGCAGCAAGAGCAAGGAAAAGACCTTTCCTCTCTAACAAGAATCAGCCTTCTTCTCTCTAATCTCTCAATGAAATCTACACCCTACCGACAAGAGACAAATGAGACAGAGAAAGCCCGCAGACTACAAAGCAGTATCCCTGTCTCTTCCTTTCTTTCTGTCTTTTTTCCTTTCTTCCTTGCCTCTTTCTCTCTTATCTCGTTCATTCTTTCTTTTCTCGTTCTTTGTTTCTTCTTTCTTTCTTTTTTACCTGATCCCCCACTCCCTCCCTCCCCAGAAGATCCGAGACGTGCCGCGGCAACGGCGGCGGATGACGATGAGGAGTCTTCCTCTTGTCTTTTCATAATGACAGAATGATGTAGATGCTGCTGCTGTTGCCCTAGATGAGGAGATGGAGTGGACGGGTACAAAGACTCTTCTTCTCGTGAAGATCTTCTTCCTGTACCCCCCGCATCACCGTCTCCGGAAGAAAGAGAATGAGAGGAATAGCTTTGCCGATTGAGATTCGAATGATCTAGGAGATTGTGCGGAGGGGCATGATAACTATGGTTCTTGCTAAGGAGATGTTGGGGCTGTTGCTGGTGATGCAGCTCGTCGGGAGGAGACGACGGCTGTTCTATACCAGGAGCGATCATCCCTTCATTTCCTTCTCCTAGAGCTGCCTGCTTCATATTGGGGTGGGAGTCCGCATAGGAAGAAGAATGAGAAGATGCCGACGGATAGTTATTATGACGATGAAGATTTGACTGAGAAGACATATGCATGGAAGGAGACATGGAGTTCATGACACCTCCTCCCTGATGGATTGAGCTGTTGCCTTCCATTATGATGAGAGGGATAAGGAGAGAAAAGAAGATGAGAGAGAAACAGATAGACGGAGAAAGAAAGAATCGACACGACTCTTGTTAAAGACAGAAAAAAGAAAGAAAGAATGGTGGAGAAGAAAAAGAAGACAACGAAGCAGAAAGTCGAGATCGAGGAAGGGAAAGCTGGGGAGAACAGTTGAAGAAGAAGGAGAGACAAACGATTAGATCGAGGGAAGACTAAGATAGAAACAAGACCATGAAGTTATGAAAGAAATCAGCCAACACTTTTTGAAGACCGAAAGAATTAACGAGAGAAAAAAGAAGATAACGATCAAAAGCCAAAGGAAGACAGTAACAGAAAAGGGAGTCTATTCCAAGCTACACAGGAGAGGGGGACGCGCCAAAAGAAAGAGATAGGAAGACTATATATATATAGAACGAAGCAAATGTAGAGCCGCGACTAGGGAGATTCGTCAGGAACAAACTTAGTGAAAGATTCGCTCCTTCTGTCGAGAGGTAAACTGTTTCTACTCGACTCTTCTTCTTCCGTTATGAACCTTCTGCCCTCTATCCGACCGTAAGAGAAGACAAACAGAAAAATGTCGTTTTTTAAACGATGGGAACGAAGGAGACACTAGGCTTCTTACTACGAATAAGAAGTCCACCGAACAAAGATCTCTCTCACTCCAGTGAAAAACACCGGGAGAGAAAGAAAGGAAGAGCCGAGAGTGATGGCGAAGACATCTGAGCGCGGGTTCCCTCGATCTTTCTCTGTCTCAGTCGAGTAAAGAGACTGAAGAAACATGGAAGAACGTAAGAAGTACGAAAGAAGCAAGGATTACAAAGCTGATGGGAAAAAAAGAACACGAAAGAAAGAAAAGACGAAGAAGTGGCTCTTCCTCTATCCGGCCGTGCGAGTCTTGGGGTGTATGCGCATACACCCGACGAACAGGAACGAGGAGAGATTCGTCATCAAGAGAAGATCGAATGAATCAACCAACAGAAAGCAACTCTTTCTTCTTTCAAAGTCAATCCGACAAAGAGAAAAGGTGAAAAGAAGAGAGGGAAGGGAAGAAGTGCATCGAAAATCTAGAAACGCTATAAAAACAAAAGAAACAAGCAAGGAAAAGGCTACGGCGGAGCCGATTCTTCTCACTAGGAAAGACTCTCTGGCGCAACAGCATACACGGGAGAAGACCAGATAGCAACCGGCTTGTCAGATTCTTCTTCTCTAATCCAGCGTAAACGGGTAGAAACAAAAGAGACGTCCCTCTCATCAACATGCTTGTCTCAGTACTTAGGAACAAAGAAAGAAACCTTCTTTGTACTCGTCTTCCACTTCATCTTTTCTTCTCCTCCACCCCTACAACATCCTCTGTCTATATACCTTCTCTCCCTCTCTTCTCTCTTCCTCTTTTTCTCTCTTCATTCAATCGCAAAAATCTATGCATGAGAAGAAGCTTCTCTCCTCCCTTCCCCCCACCACCCCTGATCTTCTTCTTCCTTCATTTCCTCTTTCCCCAAATCGTCTTATATACGAAGAACTGCTAGAGGCTGGCCGGTGCTTGCAGAGGAGTTGCTTGAATGCTGCTGGCATTGCATGCATGCTCCCCGGCTTTTGATTCACTCCATGCATGGGAAAGCCGTAGTACGCAGCCAGGGTAGATAGACAGTGCATGATGAGCAAACGAAGAATGAAGAGACGTTCTTTTTACTTTCTTTCTATCCTCTCAAGCTTTCTTTTGGCTGTGTTTTTTCTTTCCTTGTTTCTTGCGTAGGCGAGCTTGTTTGGAGAAAAATTCATCCGATCTTCTCTTAGGAATCCGTTCTTTTCTAAACCCTCTCCATCTGTCGAGAGAAGACTCTTATGAAGGGTCCCATAGAGAGAGATAGCTTCAGTTATCCTCGCTGCGCCGTAGATGTTTTTTCTTCATAGGGACAGATCTCTACCTATCTCTCGATGACTGAAGAAGGACACAGAAGAGCTTGAGAAGGAAGATCAAAGGAAATGGGAGAGACGGGGAGCTAGACGGACGTCAAAGAAGAGTAGACAATCTCGATTGTAGAGGAGGATTCCCCGAAGAAAACTGCTTTCTTCATTTTTTTCCGTGAAGGATTTTTCTTTTCTTTGCGGCTCTCCTTCCCTTTTCTTCTTCTTGGTATAGAAGTCTTGGTTTTGTTGCCTGTGTGCAGATATCTGTTTCTTCTCTGTCGATCTACCCATCCGTCTATGTATATGAATGAAAGATGACGAGACAAAATGCATTTCGGCTTATATTCGGTCATGTGGGCATTCCATAGTAGAGGGAGAAGACGAAGAAGAAGGAGCCAGAAAGGCCTTTGAAAGGTCACCTGCAGTGCACTCAGAATTCTTCCTAGGATTGACCAATCATCCCTTTTTTCCTGTGTGTGTCGTTCATTCCTTCTTTCTTTCTTTCTTTCGTTCCGTATGGGTGAAATCATCTCCTCCTTCATGGTCCGATCTTTTCTAAGCCGTAGCGTATAGATATCGAAAGGGTGGAAGGTTTCCAAGTGGTAGCGTGTACGTATATATGTATGTATACATATATATAGAAAGAGATATCTGTAGAAAGAGATAGACATCAAGATGGCAAGAAGGATAATGGATGGGGAGGATGAGGAGGAGATGGAGGGAGGGAATGAGGAGAATAAGAATGGGAAGAAGAAGAAGGTCGCTTTTTGTGAAGAGGAAACAGATCATAACGAAGAGGAAGAAGATGATAAAGGAGAGAAGAGGAAGACGAATGGGATAGATGTCCAAGAATACATGCCCTCAAGTGGGGAGGAGGAAGAAGAACAAGAAGGAGACCAAGGTTCATCTTCTGTCTCTTCTTCTCTTCCTGTCAACACGCCTCAGGCTTCTTCGTCTTCTAGTAGTAGTGAAGAGGAAGAAGAATCTGACTCTTCTTCTTCTTCTCCTCCGTCAGCATTTATTTCTTCTTCATCTCGTAGTACTAGGAGCAAATCTTCACGTAGACAACCTTCTTCAGTCTCTTCTTCTTCTTCTCTTTCACAGCCGTCTACTTCACGAACACGAGATGAAAGCGGACTGTCATCTTCTTTTTCGTCATCTTCTTCTTCTTCTTTAGGTTTATGTGTATCTTCTTCCTCTTCTTCCTTGCATTTTTCGCCTGCTTTCCATAATGAAACGTTGTCAAAGCCTTCTTCTGCTGTCTCTACATGCTCTTCATCTCTATCTCTCCCAACAGGAGACTACAGTTCCTCCTTCCTTGTTCGAGGAGGTAAACGTGGTCGCTTCAGTGTGACTGAGAGAGCGAAGCTTCTTACAGCTTTGTCCGAGTATGCGATAGCTCGAAATCTGTCTTCCATTGAAGACGCTTTACGGCATCTAACAGAGAATCCCAAAGATGACGAAGACGATGACGAAGAAGAAGGACCAGACATGCATTCCATGGCCTTATCAGAGGTCAATAGTGTTCATGCTGCGGATAGCATGGACCTTAGCAACCACAGAGGGGACAGCTCAAAGAGGAGGAGAGGAAGAGGAAGAGGAGGTGATAGATCTCATCGAAGATTTGCATGCATAGCCAAGTGCTTACCTGACCGACCTGTTGCGTCCGTCTATCACTATATCCGGCGAAATCTTTGCGCAGAATTTAATGTTAAGAAGAAAGGGACATGGACAGATGGAGAGACTCGGCTTTTGATCGATTTAGAAAGAGAGTATCGACAAACCTTTCCTCGGGTGCGATTCTCCATGATAGCCAAGAAACTTAATCGAACTGCGGCATGCGTCTATGACAAATGGAAAGAACTTGAACCAAAGCTTCCTCTCTATTCTTCTTCTTCTAAAGAGATCTCTACTGATAAAGATCGAGATGAAGAGAGAGAGGAGCAGCTACAGAAGAGAAAAGAGAATGAAGGTTCAGATGAGAATGAAGACGAATCGACAGGGAGAGAAGAACAAGAAAGAGAAGATGACAGAAGAAAGAGAGGAGATTCCTCTTCTTCTTCTTCATCGTCAGCTCTTTCGACCCTCCCTAGAGCGAAGAAAGTGATCTTTACCGAAGCGTCCTTCGATCACCTCAAACACTCCATACAGTCTTTGACAGGAGAATGCTTGCCTGCCTCTGGAGTTCCATGGAAATCTCTGCAATCCCAATTTTTTCCCGAGAGTACCACAGCGAATTTACGTCTTCAGTATACCTTCAATATTGTTCCTGTGGAGCTCGCCAGACGTATGGGGGTTCCTTCCGCTCTTCCTGTTCTTCTACGGTATGTTGTCAGGTGTATGTACACCCGACTGAAGAAGAAAGGACAGCACCGTTCTCAGCATATGAAGACTATGGAGATGCGCATGAGACGAACAAGCACGAAGGGAAAGAATGACTGGACGACACAAGCTAGTCGATCTTCTTCGCTATCTTCTTCAGATCATCAGTCTTCTGTGATGGATCCTTCTCAATCTTTCGTACAGGAGGCATGGTCTCGAAAAGGTTTCTCACCTGCCTCACTTCAAGAAACGAATGGTCATACAGGTGATCTTCTTTCTTCTTCTTCATCCTCTCAATCGCAACTCGCTAAGAAAGAGGATATGCTTCTCTTAGGAATGTTAGGAAGTGCATCGGGTTCGTCTACGTTCTCTCTCAGTCAGAAACAGATGATGATCTCTTCATCTTTGAAGATGAAGAAGAGAAAAGGAGAAGATGAAGGAGAAGAAGAAGAGGAAGATGAAGACTATTCTTATTATTTAAGAGCTTCAGCATGCGATGATTTCTCCGGTATCGATTGGTTGGAGATTCTTCCTTTCTGTCCTCCTGCCCTTCTTACGTGGGCTCTTCGCCGAGCTGTGAAGAGCCTGAGTCCTTCGAAACAGTTTCGAGAGAATTACCATCTGTCTCCATCGAAGAGAGAATATGTCAAGAGAGAAGTTGCTTCTCCCTCTTCATCGTCAGTAGAACAGGACCAGAATGGAATGTCTCATTCACAGGAAAGAAGAGGAGAACAACAAGAAGAAGAAGAAGAGAGACGAAAAAACGAAGGCGGACAGACGCGGCTAGCTATCTGTGATGAGGGAGAACAAGAGAGAGGAGAAGAAGAAGAAGAGACAGGAGACAAGATTCGTTCGTCAGCCAAGAAGGAAGAGAATTCTTCCTCTCCGTCATCTTCATCGAAGGATCATAACCATCGTTTGCCTTCTACACCTCACGTAAGAAGTAAGATGAGAGGAGGCGCACAATCGAAGCTTCGATCGCCGGAGTACTTTCAAGCCTTCTTTCAGCTAGGCTTCAAACCAGGCCAGAAATTAACTCTATATGAGCAAACCTACCTTCTCATGACACAGATCAAAGCCCTAGGTAAGAAAGTGAGTCGGAAGAGAGATGCTCTTCTAACGCTAAGGGGGTGTTTATCTCGAGAAGACTTCTCGAGGATTGTTCGAAAAGCTCTAAGGAGAAAGCGTCTGGGACTGAGGTGGAATCGTGAAGGAGATGATAGAAAAGAAAAGGAGAAGAAGAAAAGGGCAAGGAAGGAAAAGAAACGACAGAAGAAAGGTGAACGGAATGAAAAGAACAGAAGAAAAGATGATCGTAGGAAAGCAGATAAGAAAGATAGAACGTCGAGACAAGAAAAAGAAGAAGAAGGAGAGAGGCCTGACGAAGAAGAAGGAAAGCAAGATGGCTCTTCACGAAGAAAAGAAGAGAAAGACGACGATGCTACCACCACCTCTTCTTACTCTTCCTCCTCCTCCTCCTCCTCTGAAGAAGAAGAAGAAGACGAGAGAAGTAGTGAAGAAGAAGAAGAGAGAGAGAGTCATGAGCTTCTTCTTGTTAACGATGAGAAAGAAGAGGAAGAAGAGAAGAAAGTAGAAGCCACCATGACAGAAGAAGAAAGAGAGATGAAGTGGGCTGAAGAAGAACAGATGCTAGGCCACAAAGCTGTGACTCGCCTCTTAAAGAAATATGGAAAGAGAGAGCTAGAAAGACTGAAAGCAAGAAATCGAAAACTACTCACCTATGGGGGACAGAATACTTCTTCCTTGTATGTGAACCCCTCTCATTCTCGTTTAGCTTCCTCCTCTGTGTCTTCTTCCTTTTCATCTTACCCGCTTGTCACGGTCGAGTCACGAAAGAAGCAGTTGCGTGGAGAAGAGAAAGAAGAAGAAGTAGAAAGACAGCAGCTTCACAAAGAGGCAGACTCGACACTTTCTCATTGTAATCGACCACGACGGAAGAAACAAAGCAAGTCTATTCTAACTCAAGAGTCTCAGGTGTCTGGAGACCGAGAGAATGAAGAAGAAGAAGAAGGATCTCCCGGTAATGCCCCTTCTTCATCGAGTTCGAAGAGAAAAAAAAAACCAAAAGTCAAAGATGAAAAGTCAGTAGAAGAAGAACAAGAAAAGAAGAAGAACACACGTCTCCACTCAAGTATCTCTTCATCTTCATTCAGGGACAGTGCGACGAAGACCCAAACAGGGGGTGCTGTGAGAGAGAAAGGTTCTTCTCCAAAGAGGATCACCTCTCAACGACGAGATAGACAACTCGCCTTGACAGAAGACGTCTCCACATCATCGAGGGATTCTCAAGGAAAAAGAGATGAAAATCCTCCGTCTCCCTTATCTGCATCTTCTGCTACTACGACTACTATGACGACAACTGTACCTTCTTCGTCTTCAGGAGAACAACAAGGAGGGGGAGAAGAAGAAGAAGATGATCGAGATTCACAGGATATGGAGGTCAAGAAGAAGACAAGTTCGAAACACATGGCACTTCCTTCTGAATCAGTCTCTGAAAGAAAGGATGGAGGAGGAGGAGGTGAGAACGAAGGAGAATCGATTGCTGGTGACGTTCCATTCATCAGTTCTTCTCGATGTAAGGCTGGTGTCCCGTCTCCTTCTTCTTCGCATGAGAGGTTAGATTCTGGATCAGAAAACATGCCTGTCTCTTCTTCGTTTCATGAAGAAGAGAGCGAAGACAAGGATCTCGAAGTCTCAGAGAATTCTTCTTCTTCTGCTTCAGAATCTTCTTCTTCATGTGTTCTAGATCAGGATGACAAGCGTGAAAAGTCTTCTTCTGTCCTATCTCCGAGTGAGAGGAAAGTAGCTATGACAGAAAAGAATGATAGAAACTCTTCTTCTGTGGCTTCTTCGAATGTTTCTGCTGGTGATGAGAGGGAAGAAGAAGAGACGGAAAAGACTACGTCGATGATGTTGACTGAATCGATGAGGACAATCTCCGGAGAATCGATGCTGATGAGCCATCATAGTGAGCCATCGACACCTTCTCGGAAAAAGAAAAGAAAACACACAGAAACTAACGAAAAGGCTTCTGTAGAGGAACATGAAGATAGAGATAGTGTACAGACAGATGGTCTTTCATCTGCGGTTTCCTCTCCTTCGTCTTCTCTGAAGAAGAAGAAGAAAAAGCAGATGGAGTTGATCGAGAAGAGAAGGCATCCGCAGAGCGATAATGAAGAGCTTGCTGAGAATCAAAGGGACAGGCTAGAAGAGAAAGAAAAGAAGAGAGAAGAAGAGAAAAAAGAAGAAGAAGCTAAAGAAGAAAGAGAGAGTATTCTTTCTTTTGCTCCTCCAGCAGCTGCGAGCAAATTGGCATCGAAAGGAAAAGAAGAAGAGAATGGAGAAAGACAAAGAGAGGAGAGGTCTGCTGATCATCCCGATCCTGAGCCGTCATCTCCCTCTTTTTCAGGTCAAAAGCGTCGTGCTGTACAGTTGAAAGGAAATGAAGGACAGGAGAGAGAAGAAGAGAGAGAAGGCGGAGAAGAGGAGAAGAGAAGGAGACAGGAGAAAGAGAAGACCGTCATGACGGACAGAGAAGAGAGAAGGAATGGTGAGGAGTGGTCTCGGCGCATGCATCATGCTCGTGATCAAGTGAGAGAAGAGAAGCCGACCAATGTTGAAGCAGAGAGAAGACAAGGGTCGAAAGGAGAGAAAGAACAGATGGGACAGGAAGTAGAAGAAGAAGATGAAGATAATAAGAAGAAGAAAAAGAAGAAAAAGAAGAAGATTCTCATGTTGAATCCACAGGAAGAAGAGGAAGAAGTTTCAGAGAGAAGGGTCAGCAGAATTCAGCCTGAGAGTTCAGATGAAGACCAAGGAGAGAGTTCTGAAGAGAAGACATCTCGTGTAAGCCTTCTGAGACAGGAAGAAGAAGAAGAGAGAGACGAAACGAAAGAAAATGAACAAGAGGAGGAAGAAGAAGAGGTTTCCGCCAATCAGAATCAGGAAGAGATAGATAAGAAGGAAAGTGTGAGCATAGAGATGAAGAACAAGAAGAAGAAAAAGAAGATGAAGAAGATGATGATGACTATGATCAGCCATACCTCTCATCCTCTCGGAAATCGAGACCTCTCGACATCGTCCTCTTCTCCAAAGCACAGGAGTCATACATCACACATCCTTCGACGTCCAGAAGAAGAAGAAGAAGCAGAAAGAGAGAACGCAAAAGAAGAGGAAAAGAAGAAGAAGATGAAAGACATGAGCTTTCATTTTAAAGGTACACGTCACCTAGGTCAGGAGAAGCCCTCTCGAGGTGAAGAAGAACGAAAGAAGAGTCTCGATTCTCTTCTTATAGAGGAGAACCAAAGGAATGCTGAAAGAAGCAGACTCACTGAAGCTTCTCTTCATAGAGATTTCACTAGTTACGACAAGAAGAATGAGAGTAGTAGTTGTAGTAAAGATTTTAAGAAGGATAAGCTTCTTCTAATGAAGAAGATGAAGAAGAAGAGAGATGAATGGATGTCTTCTTTACAACGAGATTCACAGGAAGCAACACCTCAAAAGAAGACGACGACTGAGAAGCTTCTCTCTCAGCATAACTCTGCTGTACATACACCGCTTGAGAAGAAGAAAGAACAGCTACGGGAAAATCTTCGGGGCGAACAAGCAGGAGAGACAAAGCAGCACCATCATGGGTCTTTGAGAGAAAAGAAGAAGTTGTACTTCTCTGAAGAGAATGGTTATAATGAAGATGAGGAGAAAGAAGAGAGAGAATGGAAGAGAAGTGGTGAAGAAGAAAACAGAGAGGATGCGAGGTCTCCTAAGAAAAAGAAGACGAGAAAGACGAGAGATCTCGAAGAAGAAGAGGATGGAGATGGAGAACGGCAAGGTGCAGAAGAAAAAGAAGAAAGACTGAGGAGAGAGGAAGGGGATGACTATGGACGGAATGAACAAGGAGATAAGGAAGGGCTGAATGGGGGGAAGAAGGAGAAGAAACGAAAAAAGTATCATGAAAGAAGGATAGATGGAGCCGAAGAAATCAACAGCAAAGATTAGCAATGAGAAAAGTACACTCTCTTCTACATCTCTCTACATGTATACCCACGTATACTTTATAGATACACCTTATGTACATATATATATATATATATATATGTATTCAGCCTCCGGTATCTTACGACCAAGAATGAGGCGGAATTCATCTTTCTATTTCTGTTTGTGTCTATCGTATACATGTAGGTATGTGTATACGAGCACTGGGCAGTCGATGATGTCCGTGGAGAGGTGTATCTATGTATATATATATATACATACATAGATACACCTCTCCATATATATATATATATATATATGTATATTCAGTAGGGGGAGATAGAAGGGCGCTATCATGGTTATTGAGAGAACTTTGGAAGGGGAAGGTCGCGAGTGAGGTTCAAACTTCGTGTAGACAGAAGCATGCAGAACGACCCGGAATTCCGGGTGTATGTACACCCGGCATCCTGGGAGGCTACGCACACGCACATTCTCTCTTTCCGCGAGAAAAGAAGAAGAGAAGTTCTACGTACTTCCGAGATGATGGAACTCTCTGTCTTTTTTGACTTGTCATCCTCATCAGCGTCGACTGCTTTGTTATTTTTCTCCTGCTTCTCAAGAATTCGCTCGTGCTTTTCTGTGTTTCTTCCGCCCTCCGTTCTTTCTTTCATCCGGGCTGTCTCTATGACCGAGTGCTTTCCCAGCGTGCGCTTTCTTTGTGAAGAAATGAAAGTTATGTATACGTACGTATCTTCACAGTGTTTTCTGCTTACGTCGGATCTCTCGTTTTTTTCCAAGGTGTATCGTCACCTAACTTGAGGTAACCGGTTTTCGTAGACAACCTCATCCTTTGCAGCGCTCTTCAACTGATCTTTGCTTCTGCATATACGTACATACATACATTAGCACCCGGAGCTAGCAATGGAGGCAGGAGGCGCTATACATATCTTTCCATCGGATCTCTTGCTTTCTTTCGTTCTCCGCGCTTCGGTCTGTAGTGAAGAGAGGGAAGACACGAAAAGGAAGAAGATCTTGCTGCTGAATACACTGCAAGAGGAGACTCTCAGTTCTAACTCAGGGTGTGCATCTCAGGTGTACACACAGAAGAGTGTGTAGCCATCGGTGGCTTGCTTCTCCTCTGAAATGCTAGCTAGGCATGTATCTATTGATAGCACAGGGCAATGACGCGTATTCATCTCTTGCCGTTACTGGCGAGACCGCGTGAAGTCTAAGTAGCAAGCAGCTCAGCACTAGGTTAGCATCTTCAATCTTTGGTCGCCACCAGATTCTCTTAGCCGAGGATGACCCCGATCCAACTTGTCACTTTCCTTGATGCTTGCCATGTGCTCTCACCTTCTCTCGATAAGACGAAAGAGCGAAAAAGAGGTACTATTTTTGGTCATCTATCTGAATTGAATTTCGAGGTGAACATATCTGTGAATGGAAAGGTTTAGATTGACTTGAGGAACTGACTTATCTTAGTACTCGAAGGAAAAGAAAAGAACAATCACTTCCTTAGTGCCGGCGAGCAATCAGGAACAAGCTACGATTTCCAGATAATTAAGGGATTCACTTGGAAAATGATTGAGTTTTCGAGTAGACTTGGAGACGGGGGGCAACAGTAGGTCGACGAAGCTTTTTTCTCACAGGAGGTCTGGCGAAAATGATCTCTCTAGATACTATCTATCATCGCGGCGCTACAGGCTCCGCTATTCTAGTCGGAGTCACAGCACCGACGTCCGAAACTAGCGGAGGCTCTCCTGTGTTGGAGTCATACTAGGGTGCACTTCAACAGCCATCCCGCGGCGTGGCTTCAGATTGTTTTTTCCTGAATGCTTTCTCTACTGAAACAACATAAGTAAGCGCTTTCCAGTTCAAGTCGCAAGGCCAAAATTTGCACGTGTGTGTATGAGTATGTGTATATGTCCGTAGGTCCGTTGAAGGTGGGGGGGCAGATATAGAGACAATTCAAAGGTCGTGTACAGTCGTCCCGATCGTCCGTCGTTCATTTCCCTCAGGACGGAAGCTAGTTCGGTAGTGCATTGTCTTGCTGACTTTTCTTTGTGTCGTCCGTCCATCGTTTGTTGTGATGATCCAACCCCTGAAAAAGGAGGAGAGGAGGTTCATTTTCTATCATCAGGAAAGTTGTGCCAAGATGAGCTTAGACAAGTCATTGGTCACGTGGAAAGATGGTCAAGAGGGAGATGTATGTAAAGAAGAAAGACTCAAGACCAAGAAAACAAGGGTTTTCTCAAGACAAGGTGAAATCTTCAAACACAAACTTAAAACAGCTTGAAAACGGAGATCTAGAAAACTTTCCTCTATCTCCCGACAAAACTCCAACCCTTGAACGAGCAAAGAAACCCGGGTACATGCACACCCTCTCTCTTCATGTGTCTGTCTCTGCATCACGGTAGTCCTCTCTTTTTTGTCTACTTTCCGTCTATCCGGTTGGCTGATGAATGGATTTGAAGACCAGGCCAGGGGCTGAGAAGTCGTCAAAGAAGGCTATTCCCAGCAGAACTGGAGATGAACTCGGAAGGATGCGCTCTCGGTTGGTGAGTTGAACAACTTGATCAGGGGAATACTCTCTTCTTGTTTCCCTTTGACCGCCGGTTCTTGTACTCCTCCATGGGAGATAGCCGGTCCCGGGCCTCTTCATTGTATGGTACGTTCATGTTGTTTGGAAGTACAGACCATTCTCTCGCTCATGAAGAGCCAGGCAACTGAACCCGGTTCTCACTCGTAGGCTGCTTTTCCTGGTTACCGACTCCTGATAAACCTCTCAGAACAGCAAGAAACGCGTCCTGTCTGTCTTCGTCTTCACGCACCTACAAGAATATGATGGCTTTCCGTAACGCGTCCGGAGTTGCAGGGCGATGATACATGGTGACGTGTCATAATTCTTGATAGAGTGTGTTTATCTGAGTGAAGGGAGGCTTCACAACTCAACGTCGTTAATCCATGAATATCTGGGTGAAAGGTTTGGTTGTTGAAGAGGAGGATTTCCTGAGTTGATGCTGTGATGTACAGAGGGTGCGGTGTTGTTGTCATCCCTTCGTAGTCATCTGTGACTTGATTTATGTTAACTTGTTTCTGTTGCAGGGTGATTTCACCCCTAGAGTGAAGTCCTAGTAAGTGCTGGAATGCCCGAGCAGCTGTAGTCGTACTGACACGTCCTCGAGGGACAATTTGACTGAATGGCAGATAAGCGATGGATCCTGATGCCTCCCCCCCCGACCGAGAACCATGTGCCGGAGCTGGTGTCGATGCTGCCCCGTCGTCAAACAAATTGACATCCGGACTCACCGCACGTCCGGCAGCAACTTGTCGGCGTAAAAGAGCATATAGGAAGGATTTAAATCCTGCTCTTGTTGTGTCTTTTTCTTTACCTGACCATGTGTCACTATAACTACCCATGTCTGCTGATATGGATGGCAGTGAAGATGAAGTCATTCCTAGGGTAGTGAGATGACTATTGCGATCATCAGCACTCTCTCCTCTAGATAAATTTGCCCCAGTATGCATGGAGCTTTCACTATGTCCAGCTAAAGGATGTGAAAGGCCTGGGAGATTCTGCTGTTGCCCCCCCTGATGTGGTCGTCCCCATAGACCGTTTTCCTGGGGTAGGGGTTCATCACTCCCGCTTGTACGCCTTGAACTGCTCGTGATGGCATCTTCATTTTTGTCAAAAGAATGCCGTCGAGAGTCACTCCGATCTGAAGACGCCTCTGCACTCGGTAGAACGGGTGCCCCAGCATAATACTGTTGGAGAATCTGAGAGCTATGCCGGGCGGTTGTCGCTGTGCCTGTACCGGTCATCCCTCCCGTGCCGTAAGGCGGATAGACCCCCCCTTGTGTTAGACTACTGCTATCAAACAAACCTCTCAAGACCTCAACATAATCGCTACTGCTCATAATGTCACTGACAGCTGCCCTGCTGATGCCGACGTCACAACTTCGTGATCTTGACGATCTATTCTCCCCTGCCGCTGCGGGATCCCACATGTCTTCCGCTGCTTGTGGACTTGATCCTCCCGAGAAGATATCGTAACTAGCGTTCTGGCTATCGTCCAGAGCAACCGAAGGCTTCTGGAATACACTCACTCCGGTAGGAGGCCATGTCACCTCGTCCCAAGAGATATGCCATGGATTGGCAGACACATCGTGATCGCCCTTTCCGCTCCGGCCTTTCCTCAGGGCTCGACGGGTTGGGGTTGTGAGCTTTGCTGGTCGCGCAACACTCTCTGGTAGTTCATCGGTAAGGTTGAGGTTGTCTAGCCGTGAGCACAAAAAGCCAACTCGCGGGTCAACGTGGACCTGAAACAGAGGCCAGACACATGATACGGCAGGCAAAAACACGCAACCAATCACTCCCTAATCTTTCAGAGTATCATTCTGACAAGCAGATTCCTCGGACGTGCACTACAGTAAAAAGATTTAAGGATCCACTCTTTTAAGGCACAGGGACTCACTTCCTATGGTCCAGTAGCTAGGGGCACGGCTGGCAACCTAGTCGTCACCGCTTCCTGGTTCCCAGGGCCGAAAAGAATTGATCTGGGCCAAAGTTGTTACACCTGCGAACTGTCCCAGTGGCGGTGATGCCCTACAGAAGAGGAGACTAGCCTACACTCTGGTTTCCTGGCTCACCTCACTCTGAAGGGGAGAGAGGAATGCTGAGCTTGCAAGGACGAAAGCAACACCGTGTAGACCGTCAACGTCCTTCTTGAAAAGACGTAAACGCTTGCGGAACTGGTGCCACTGGCGTCTCTCTGACGTTTCCCTTGAGACAAAGAAGACCAGGGGAGGAAAAGAGGCCATCACGGAGTGCCCGCAACGATCCCACGTCACTTTCCGAATTGGCTGAAAAAGAAAGAAACACATTCACTCTAGGAAACAGAACATCGGGGTGACTTCCGAGAGTCGGGGTATGCTGCTAGGTGCCTTCTGAATTACTTCAATCCATAGCACTCCGCCAACCCATCCTTCCTCTGATCGCCCAAGGCAGGCAAATCTCTCGGAATATGAATGATCTTCTCGACCCAAGGAGACAAGATTCGCCCTTGAGACATCCTCTACGTTACAGGAGCAAGTAACCTCTTCTACATGTCCATGCTGCTGGGAGGTAGGGGCCTCCTTTGGCAATGTAGAAGGATCACCCGAGTTCAGATTTCTCGAACGATATCATCTGTGGCGAGGATGGGTTCTGCGAAGTTGACTCAATTCCCTTAAAACACCCGAGCGTCATGTCGTCTACAGACATGCCAGGGTACAGGCGACCAAGCGCGAACCAAAAGAACCGGTGAATGAGAAAGTGCACCCCATGCCTCATTGAACAAGACGCGCACATACCTAGCACGGGATAGTATTGAGAAATCTTTCCACTGACACGGGCAGCGGCAATCTGCAAACGCTAACGAAGTAGAAAGGGGTCGACGCCTAGGTTTAGCCGTGTAAGTGAATGACACCTCGTATAGCTAAAAGAAAGGGGGGACAAAGGAGATGCTCTGACAGCTTCCATCGAGCAAAAGAAATGCTAGCTTTTAGCTTAGACTTCCGTACCGCTGTAGGGTGCTCCTTGATACGTGGTCGTCCTCGGGCTCTCTTCTGTTCTCTAGCACCGGGTGTCCGAGGACTGGGCTGCATGTTGACGACCGTATCCACGTCCGGAGACTTTCTCGAGTGTTCGCCACGGATGGTCGGAGAGTCCTTCCCGTCTTTTCCCTCCTTGTCTACTTCCATGTCTTCGCCCAAATGATTCTGATGCATGTCGTTGTTTTCGTCATTATCATCATATCCCACTTGTGCTGTCACCATCAGATCCTCGTCCTCGGGACCACCCCATCGATCTAGACGGTCCAAAGGAGAAACATCGTTGTTATCAAGTTCTCTGCTCTTGCCAAGTTCGCTAGCATCGTCATCATGCTGCTGTCGCAAGCCAGCATCCGATGTCTTCACACCTTCTTCCTCCTCAAAGTCCCCGAAGTCCTTTGGTTCAAACCCTTCATCATCGGCACCGGTAACAGTCCGAAGCAACGGGTCGCCCGCGTCACGTGACCTCGTCGTTTCTAGATGCCATTTGTGTGGAGTAAGGTGGAAAGGAACCGTCCCAACAGCTCGAGGGCGTTCGAATCCCACGACACCCCGGCAGGGCTGACCTCTGGCAACCATACGTCGATAGCCCTCCCAGCAATCATCGAACCCCTGGTCATCCCAGAAGTCGCGAGTGTACAGTGCGTCTTGAGTTGGCAAAGACCACTCCTCATGTTGATATCCTTGTCTCGCGGCAGCATTCTTCAATTGAAGTTCCAGAATCGAGTGTGCTCCTGCCGCGTAATTTCCCGCCCCCGCGTATTGTTGCCCAAGGCGATTAAGGGCCTAAACAATAAGCCAAAACAACATGCTTGGATGATGACAGCAAAGAAACACGTCTCTCTCGATAACCAACTGCCTTCGGATAATGGTGTAGACTCCTGTAGTGCTGCCATAGGGGAGTTAACGGCGAAGAGTAATCACGGTAACCTATCTAGCGTCAGCAGTGCGAGGTTAATATCCGCCTCGGGATCTCTTAGGGTGGGGACAGCAGGCCCGTGACACGGGCTTAGCTTACCTCCTGGTAGAACGAAACTTTTGCCTCTCTTCCTGGGTCACTCATACCGAGGGATTCACCAAGTGAATCAAAAGCCATCTCTGATGCAAACCTTTCTGCCTTATTACCTCCCCGTCCTATCGCACCATCTATTATTGGGCGCCGGGAGCGGGCTCGCTTTCTACGGGATCGTGGAGCAACGACACCATCCTCGCCGTCTAATGGACCTTCCCAGTCTCCTGGTAAGTCTCCCGAGCCCGTCACACCTCGGGCGGCAAGCCGCTGGAGTTTCAAGACACTCCGCACAAGATGGAACACGTCTTCTGCGAGCAGTAGCCACTG
>NW_027153278.1:163019-170008 GCF_002600585.1 Cystoisospora suis
CTCACGATCGCATGGTATTTCTTGGCTTCGACAAGAGAACAGGAAGTATTCTCCACCACCGGCGGCTCTTCATGACGCTTGGGAAGGGGAAAGAAAAGTAAGACCGTCGGGAACAGGTTCATGCGCCGAATATCCCACCCGCTACACGCCTGATTGCATACCACCATCAAAGTACAGAAGTGGACGACAGGCGTCTTCATTATGGGGTGCCACATGGTCCCACGAGAAGTCCCAGAGTGGTCCTTCAAACTAGACGTGGAGTCCAAGGATCCAGCCACAACAACCCCTGACATATTGTGCCTACGACTGCCCATCGCGTTTACATCTTGGATCCTTTGCGGTTGATATGGAGTTCCTGTTCAACTAGAGGGCGGAGCTCCCTCGAGAAAATACACGGCATCTCCCCGGTGTGGGGGACCTGCCTGCTCACCATGAGTAATTGAAAAAAGCAGCTCCGCCACTACAAAGCCACCCATCTAACAGTACGTCAGCTATATGACACAAAAAGAGTCCCCACGACGCAAGGCACGCTCCTGCCTGTTGATAGCCTAGAAGAGCAGAAAGTGAATCCTGTGTTGGATCTGATTACGTCTCTGACGTTTCCGAAGTGAAGCCCTGCCAGGTGCTCTGATCATCCTAATAGTCAAGAGGGGAAGGCAACACATGTGAATGACCTGGGCAGCAGAGAGACTGTGACTATCTCCCGCGTTCCTTACTTTCGTGAGCTGAGCCAGGACGCGATTGCGCGCGGTGTCGTCATCAGACCCTTGCGCGAGCCCCCGAAGAGACAAGTTAGCAACTCCTGCGGCCAGAAAAGTCTTGAAGATTCCTGCGGCAGCATAGAAAAGCAAATGTCACACCCGCGGTATCGGGGCCTCCCGTCTCCTGTCTCCGGCCAACCACGAGCGTGACGGACGGACGCCGGAGAAGTCAGATTAGAAATACACAGCCCCTGCTGCTGTGATTTCTCGCTGATCGGGGAGCGGCCACTAGCAAGGGTAGTGTTATGGACAAGCAGGGCAGGGGCTCTGGGCACTTCCGGGCCTTGTGTGGCCAATTACGCTCGCAGCGTGAAAACCGAGAAACTGATATTTTCTGACTGGGGGAGGCGAGGGCAGCTACAGCCTGTTACAGCTACCTCAGCCTATGCCCATGTAATCTCATGGTAGCGCACTGCATCCGTTTCTCCAGGACATGAGTCCGTCAGATAAGACACAGATCTTAGGTGTCTCGGGTGGGCTAGCTCGCACACTCAGGGACTGCGGCAGCGCCGAGAGTGCAGACGGCTGCGAAGGCGGCTCATGGAGAAGTTGGAGAAAGAGGACGGGAGTGACGCACGCGAGTGAGTGAAGACAGTTAACAAAGTGCGGAAGCGACTACGGAGAACCTACCATGAGATTCAAGACGGGCAAGCTGCCTTCCCCCCCGAAAGCTTTGGTCCGGACTGGAAACCGGCACCAGCTGTAAGCGACGACTTTCCATCTACCGCCCTTCCTGGAGGGAAGTTTCTCTGCGAGTCCCTTTGTCTTAAAGCTCTGCGAGAAACCTTCCCTGGCTGTCAGTCCCTGTCCGTTGTACAGACGATCTTGACAACCGTTGCTGTCTTAGACCACCGCAGACACAAGAGCGGAACAGGAGTGCCTGGGTTTGCAGATCAGCCCTGGAAAGGGAAATCATTGGATACCGATGGAAGCTCCGCATCACCCATCGGGGAACGCTGAGAGCAAGTACTGCTGAAGAGCTGAAGCGTGAATGGAACAGCTTCTTTGTTTGCCAAGGAAGAGTGAAAGTCGAAAGAAAATGACAATGATGTCGACAAACACAGGTTCAATTGTTGATTACAAGATGACACATTTGTGGCTAGACTGCGTAGAAGAATCTCTCAAAACAAGATTTACCAAGCTACCATGAAGACACGCCTTAGGATTTCTCTTAATCCATGGAAGGCATCACAGAAACATGCACCTGCCGCCGCTTAGGAAAGCTGTGCAATGGTGACAGGGGCCCGGGTCGCGAAAGTACGGCTTTTGAGTATTGGTATGACCCCTTCGATGTTGAGTAGGCCTTTTGCAGTGGCACGAACTTAGGGGAACACCTCAACTGGAACTGGGCTGTACTCCCCCGACTTGATCCCAGACAGAACTGAACAGAAATGAGTAGGTGGCCTTTTTCTGTAGGCGGGCGTTTTCTGAAAGCGGACGAGGCGAGCCGCCGCTAACGCATTTGATTCGGTTTCAGTTGCGTCCTTGAAGATTCTAGAGAATCATGTGACCCGATGCAATCCCATCTCAAACCTTGAAAGAGGAACGGTGGCCAACACTTAGAGTTCTGTAATCATCAAAGAGTGAAAGTCACCACCAACTGACAAGGACAGAGAGTTGAAGCTGGAACAGTCATCCAGCTGAAGATTCATGGACAAGCCCAATGTAGTAGTTACTTTACCCCGGAGCTCTAGCACAAAACTGGAGGGGATTCTTGCAAAAAAGCCTATGATCACGTAGGTTTTGCTTCTTTTTCATTTAGGTCAACAGTCATCTCCGCCTCCACTTCCGATCACGGACAGCAGTCACGAACAGAAAGATCGTTCTTCGAGACAACCGCGAACCAGCCACATGCACGCTACTTTTCATCCGACGTCCCATCACTGGTCACGACAACTTCAAAATTGAGTGTATTCGGATGATGCATCTCGTGTCAGATCTCGTAGCTGGCCTTTACTCACACCCCGCGTAGAGCCACAATGGTAAGAGCCTGTCGTTCCGGCTTGCTTCACCGCTATTCAGATTGTTGCGAACTCCGATCTATGTCAGAAGTACAGACTCGTTTCACTCCATATACGTACGGTTGTCTGAGAATCTTCATGACTTGCCGTGTAATGGAAGAAGGTTTTGCTAAATGCACGATTGAACCGCTCCCAAGCTAGAATACCTGTCCGGTCCTAGCAATGATCTGGGAGCTCGGACGATCTCGTCGATAGCCCAGAACTCCTCTTCCGTGTTCCGGGGAGAAAGGACTAGCCCGGCCTTACAGGCCGAAGCAGTTTCCGTCTACTTCCGATAGGCGGAAGCAGGCCGACTCTTGTGCACTTGCCTCCTACAGGCCGGCAAGAAGAGTACGGGCTTTCTCCACTTTCCTGGTGCGTGCGCACACGCGTGCCCTACTGCTTTGCTCACTGACAAGAAACCTTCGAAACATTCATAAAGTCAGGTCATATTATGGA
Source organism: Cystoisospora suis (assembly GCF_002600585.1). Taxonomy (NCBI): domain Eukaryota; phylum Apicomplexa; class Conoidasida; order Eucoccidiorida; family Sarcocystidae; genus Cystoisospora; species Cystoisospora suis. The sequence goes on from NW_027153278.1 coordinate 166,240, forward strand.
ACCCTACATACCACACTACACGTTTTTCCTGGAGACCACACTCAAATCTACTAGACAATCCGTCGTTCAATGTGGAATGTCCACTTCTGTACGAGCTCGAATCGGGGAAATTCTTGACGTGTTTCTCGACTGGGACAGCAGCTCCGCTAAGAACGGCCACCGATAGATGATCACCGCCGTAGGTAACCAGCGAAGTGAAGGAGGGAAGATATCTGTGTCTAGCCCTAGAATCGTGTCGGTGGAACTTCCACTGCATAGAAGACCGTAAACACCATTCTATCAAAAGACGAACAGTACAACAAACTTTGTTCTACTTGATGCGATTTCCTCAGTTGAGATACGCGTCACGAACTAGCAAGATTACATCCTTCTTGCATCGTCCCTTCTGTAAAGGAAGCACCTCTCGCCCAACAACGAGGACACGGGGACCACGGACTGTTGTCTCGTTGCTCTTGACTACTAGAAAAAAAAGGAAGGCTCTTTTGGCTCATTGTGGTTCATCTCTTTCTCGTAAGAAAGCGTCCAACCAAACAAGGCATAAGATATCCGTGCGCCCGATGTTGGTTTCGGAGCTCTTGCCTTCCACCTGTAGTTTGGTGACGGTGCGTGACTGACTGAAGAATTCCTCTCCTTTGCTTCTGTCATCATCTCTTTGAACGAGGATACGACTGGTTTTCAACAAGCTAGTCACCCAGGTGTACAGACACCACCATCATCTCTGCTCGCTTCCTCTCGTGTGCTGTCCCAAAACGAGGAAACCATAGAAAGACAATGAATCATCACCATCATCTTTCTCTTCTTTGTCTTCCTCTTCTGACCACTCGCAGTTCTTAAAATGAATCGAAAGTTCATTTCATTCACGAGTTGCGAAACAAAGAATACTGGGGAGTGATGTTACACACAGACATCTATATTTGAACTGAAAAAAACACTTAAAGGGACGACGGATTACACCGAAGCTGTAACTTTCTTTGCAGGCGAAAAGAGAGAATACCAATCCTCCATCTATAATGAAGAATCAGAACAACAGAAGAGATATACCGCTACCGATCCGTCTTCTTATTGTCCTTATCTTCTCGACAATCCTCGAGACAGAGGGAAACCTAACTCAGTGCGACCCTGTCCTAAAACTAAACGAATAAGCAAGATTTCGCTCTCTCTCCCTCCTTTTTCAAGGCAGTTCTCTCTCCAGAAAGCGTTTTTTCTTTAATCGCTGTCATACAAAATGAATGAATGAGTGATGAGTCGTGCCCCTTGTGATTCGACAACTGACTGTCTGTACACCCCAGAGCAGCACACCCAAATCATCATCCATCTGAAAGTCCATGTGTCCAGAAAGTCCAAGATAACAACCAGATGGCACGCAACCGGTGAGAAAAGGAAAAAAAAGAAAGATTGGGAATCTAGGTATGATGTTACTAAAAGGAAAACAGAAAGAGAAGAGACCGAAGGAGTCTCTTTCTTCAACAAGAGAGGGAGAATAGATGGTGCTCCGGCTTTGTCATCCATTCCTCCCTGTCCCCTTAGAACGGAAAAAAAATCTTCCCTTTCTCTGGAAAAGAGAAAGACCGAGAGAGGATGAGCAAGCGACCATCTCTCAGAGGAAAGAAATCTCGAAAGGCAAGTTCACGGCACATATCGACTCTTCTCACCCTGCTTGAAGACATCGGTTGATACATATACATACATAAACATACATATATACAAGTCATCACTCATTCACTCTCTCTATCTTCACGAGACCAGTCAGGAGTCATGCCTAGTGTAGAGTACATTCTCTATCTGTCTCTTTGCATCTAAATAAACAGATAGATAAGGTCCCCAATGTGATCCATTTTACGGCAAAGAGGAACTTCATCCACACACATATGCTTGCTTGCGAAACAACATACACTATTAGCATGCATTCCTATCAATGCTAGAGAAGTATTTGCACTTCTTCACTTATCATTACGTCTGCCTGGTAGACCTCAGAAATAAGCAAACTTTTTCTCCAGTTCTGGAATCTCCCTCTCTCTCCCTTTCTCTCTCAACTTCTCTTCAGAAACACGGAAAGACTGAGAAGATGTTCATCCATACACTATGCTCCATCCCCTTCTCTTTCTCTCTTCACTTGTGACACATCTCCCTAAGGCCTTTCTTCTTCTTCTTATCAGTCCCTGCCTCCCTCGGCCTTCCTTTACTTCTTCTATACTGGTCCAATCACTTCGGGAGCCAACCAATCTTCTCGTCTGCATCTCTTCCCCCCCATTTCTTTTCGTCATCTCGAGAAACTCACACACGCAGGCGCGTACATGCACCTCATTCATCATCTTCAATCAGAATCTCTTTGTGCTTTTCAGAGACAAGAACGAGTATAGAGAAAGAGAAACGAGCCAACGGCAAACTCTGGAAACACTCTGTGGGAAGGAGAACCCCATCAGTCTCTACATCACTGCCATCTACTCCATAGTAGGAGTCGAAGTTCATGATGCACAAGTATATAGAGATCTTCTTTTTCTTCTTCTTCTTCAGTGTATCTATCTTCGACCAAACAAGACACAACAGACTGACTGGAGACGGCTATGTAGCATGCATCTCTTCCTTATTCAGAAAGATCGCAGTAGAAGATCTACATACTGATAGGAGTACAGAACACCTCTATCATCTACATAATCTCCGCTGTACGAATGAGAAGACTTCAAACGGCCGTTTCGACAAGGTTGTCTCTTCTCTCACGTTCTTCATCTTCATCTTCTGCTCTCCGGGAGTTGCTTTGATTGTCTTCTTCTTCATCTCCATGATATCCTTTGTTATGATTCGCGCTACGAGAATTGTCGTGAGAGTAAGAGGAGAAGGAGGTTCTTCTTCTCTTACTGCTGTACTGAAGATGTCCATCAGGGTCTTCTCTTCTTTCTTCATGATAGTTCTCCCTTCTCCCCTTATCATCTCCATTCGGATGATGACGTTCTCGATCCGTTTCATCTACACGAAGCTTTGTGGTACCATCTGTCTTTCTGAAATCTCCTCCACCTCTTCTTTCTTCTTCATCTTCTCTCTCATGTTCTCTGTTTGAACTGGCCCGACGGTAATCTTCATCCTCCTCCCCCTCCTCATCTCTCCTGCCTTTTCCTTTGCTTCTTTCCCGACTAAGACTCCTGTCTCTATGATCACGACCCCTCTCTCCTTCACTCTTCTTCTGGTTCCTATCATCTTCTTGATTGTCATCTCCGTTCTCTCTACGGGAAGACGATGACGATGTATGGCCCTCTCCACTTCGGCTTGCACGACGGCTATAGTTAGTAGTAGTATTATTATATCGGTGCTTACTCGTACTGCTACTACGCCCTTCACTTCTTCTCGCTCTTCTACCTTCGTCATCTTCTTCGTCACCCGCATCTCCATTATGATGATATCGACTCGTCATCATCTTCTTCTCTGATCTTTCCCTTGCATCGTCATAGCCATCATCCTCTTGTCGCCTTCCGCCTCCTGAATATGAACGACGCGAGGGGTGGCGCACCTCCTCCTCGTTCTCCTCATCTCTCTCTCGACTTCTCTTCTTACTAAGACCATCGCCACTCCCACCCTCCACACCCCCACTCCTCTGAGTTCTTCCTTCATCTTCCCCATCTCCAGCCCCACGATGAGAAGAATATCCTCCTCGATCGCGATCATCATGATACCCGCTCCGCTGAGAATGATGGGAAGAGGAATACTTTCCATCTCTCTTCGCATCTTCATCCTCGTAGGAACCTACCGCACCACCTCTTGCTCTACTTCCTCCCTC
>NW_027153278.1:170022-170439 GCF_002600585.1 Cystoisospora suis
CCCACTACTACTACTGCTGCTATAATGGTGGTATCCACTGCGACTATGACACCCGTGTCGATCTTCGTCATATGAAGAAGAGGATGAAGAGCCTCCTCGACCCCCGCCTCCACCTCCTGGAGTTCTACGGGGATAATCGTCTCGGCTACTATTATGATGGCGAGAAGAAGAAGAGGAGGATGAACTCGAGTATCCATGACTACTACTACTATTGGGATGAGAATTGTATCGATAACTCCCACTATTATTCATATACACTCCACCACCTCGCTCTCTTCCTGTAGTAGATCTCATCCCGTCTGTATTATCGCTATTCTGATTGTAGTATCTTCCTCCTGAACTGGCTCGCTGACGTGCATCCCCACTACTATGGTGATGAGAATAGCGACCATTGCGCCCCCCCCCCTCACTCCTGCC
>NW_027153278.1:170460-194773 GCF_002600585.1 Cystoisospora suis
TCTCCACCACCCCCACCTCGAACACGATGATGCTGATAATGATAAGAATCTCTCTCACCTCCCCCTCTTGAATAGTAACCTCCACCACCACCACCTCCTCCTCCTCTACCATCTCCTGTGTCTCCTCCTCCTCGTCGGCCATCTCCCCCCCCCCTACTGCTGTAACTCCCATGGTTGCTATTATGATAAGAAGAGGAAGATGAAGATGATGAGCCAGAAGAAGAAGAATGTCTACCACTCATGCTGTGATGATGATCTTTATAGTGGTGGTGACCACTCTGCTGCTGAGCTAGAGGATGCTTATTTATAAACACAATACGAGCCGCTTCAGTCTTCGTCAGCTCAGCTAAAGACCCTCGAATCTTCTCAAAGCCTCGATGCTGCTTCCCACTCGCATGACTCTCGAAGCGACAGAGGGCATCCCCTGCGCTCTGGAGAGCTCCACAGACTGCACACACCTACAAAGGAAAAAGAAAGAGAGAGAAACACGAAAGAGATCCATGCCTCTCTCCCTCTCTCTCTCGGCCGATACAGACATGGACGTGGTGGCTTCATCGTGTCTACGGATATAGAGGGGGGGACATACATACGCATATGCACCCATATACAATAGATATAGACAAACAGACGATAGACACACCTAAAGGATAGAGAGAACCTGAAACTTCTCGTTCCCACCTCACCACATATGTACGCAGGTCACATAAATGAATCTTTCATCTACCAATCTGTATTTCTATCAGGAAAGAAAGAAGGGAAATGACACTCTGGCCGAACTCTGCCTGACTGAGTATCTCTATTTTCGGCCTACGTTTTATCTTCGATCTATCTATCTACGTAATGAATGGTATCGACCTGTATGTGGTATGAATGATTCTCTCTCCCATCAACGACAATCGATACATCCTTCGAAAAGGACTTCACCTTCTTCCTATGGGTGCACTACAGTCGGAATAAGGATGATGAGAAAAGAAGAAAAGTCTTCCGTAGTTACACCCCTCGCCTATCTACATTTCTTCTACGTCTTCCCATCCAAAGAAGACACCAAGAGAAGTCCCAGCATGCATGCATGCAATAAATCAAGGTGTCTCCTAAATCTCCTTTCATCTTGTTCTTCGGGGTTGTGCAAATGCATTGAATAAGAAAGCACAGAAGGACTATGGTAGCAACTGTGCGCAGCCGGCGGATCACTCTACACTACACAGAGAGAGAGAGACAAAGAGAGTGACAGTGAGAAAGGCTAGACCGAAGGAACACCCGACTTTAGACCCGTATGAACAGCTCGAGAAGAGGATGAAGAAAGAAAGCAAGAATCCACATCATTGCAAACACATCTCTTAGGACTTGAGATGAGCCGTAGAAGGGTGAAGAATCGCTCATGCAGCCTCATCTTCACAATCACTCATACACAAGAAAAAAGAGAATCGACAACACCATCGAGACAGAGATACATCTACATAGCGATAGCCACATACAGAGGAAGCAAGAGAAACGCGCCGCTCTTGCGAGACAGGATGTGAAGATGATGAGAGGATACAATACAACGGGGAAGAACGAAGGTGATCGAAGAACAAAGACAGAGGAGCAGGAACCATCAGTAATAGTGAGAAAGAGAAAGGAAGATCTTCTACATAGAGGGAAGTAGAAAGAGAGAAGGATGTCTTGTAGAGGGGGTAGTAGAAGGAATAGTAAGGAGAGTTGGAGTGATTGACTGAGTCAGTTTCGAGATTGATTGAGGTGTATATACTTGGGAGAATTGTAGCGGACGAACCCGTAGTTGGCTCTCTCTCAAGAGGCCTATATCGGCATGAGGATTCTTCAGTCTCTGAACTTCTTTCTGCAGTTGAGCTACCTCCTCATTGATCTTCTCTGCTGCATCCATATCTCCCTGTGTGAGGAAGAAAGAGACGGAGGGAGGAGTAAACAATGCAAACATACAGACGTACATACAGAGATATATCGACACAGAGAGGGAGGAAACGATATATATAAACTCACAGCGACAGAAAGAGAGAGACAGAGACAACAAGAAGAAAGAGTGGATAAGATTCACGAAAGAAAAACGAAGTCATAGAACATCTCCGTGTTGTTCTCGAATCAATGAAACGTCACATGTGCATGGAGGAGACAAGAGAGAGACGAGACGGGTAGAAAAGGGAGTGGAAGGCAGCGAGACTAAGAGGAGAAAAAGAAAGATGAAGACACAGGCTGAAAGAAAAAAACATTTCAAGCGAGACATCTCAGTCATCTACAACAAGCACGAGAAGAAGATCCACTTGAAGGACTCTTTCCTGAGGTGTATGTACACCGCACCTAGTAACTGTTTCTCCTCCTTGTGTGCAAAGGCCAACCAAAGAGATACTCATCACCAAGGCGAGGGAGAAGAAAACAATTAATGACCGGGAAGTCTCTACTCGACTCCTATCTGCCTTGAAAACGATACCTATATATACATATACATCACGCGCACCAGACTCATCCGATTTCATCGCACGCGGTTCTACCGAAGTCTTCGTACCAGTTGACCTTCTCACACACGCCGCCAAATCTCTCTTCTCCTCCTCTTTCCATCCTTCCGTTCTCTTCACTCCTTGCAAACGAGATACTACTGACACAGTCATGTATACCGGAAAGAAGCTCAGATATCTATCTAACTTCGAAGACCTATCTATCTATCTACCTGTCTATTTACATACGAGCTTTCTTCTTCCATTAGTTGGACAACAAAGCGAGGACTTCTGTACATAAAGACACTGAAATATCTTTTCCGTCAAAGAGTAGGAAGAGCCTTCTTTGTGCGGTTTTTTTTTTCTTCTCTTCCCTGTGACTTGAGATAAGCATCCGCCCCCATGCATATCCAGACAGACAGACACGCATACATCGCACATCCAGATACAAACAGATAGATGAAGAGAGAGAAATGAGGCATACCTTAGCTCCTGCTTCATCTTGTTTCTTAAGAAGCTCAGAGATTTTCGTGTTGATCTTCGTGATTCTGAGACAAACACAACATGAGAGAATGAAGAGGAGAAAAAAGGGTGTACATACACACACTTCAACTGAGAGAACAGCAGCAGCGATGTTCCTGAAGAAAGAACAAGCTTTCTATCTTGATAGGAGACACGAAGGATCTTGAGGCCCCTTTCCTTCCATATCCTCTCTATCTACTCCTACTCACGCTTGATGTCTCGAGATAGACCACGAACAGAAAACGTCTGTCTCTTCAACGCGACACCTTCAACCATAGATCATATGTATAGATGACGACGTATCCATAGACATATAGGGCAGATTCCTCTTCTCTCTCTTGCTCAATGAAAACATCTCTATCTATTATCTAGCTGGCTAGACCCCCTCACCCATACATATACCATATACATAGCGTATCGATATCTAGACAGAGAGAGGGCAAAAGAGAAATGCCTCTGTCTCTGTCCCTTGTAGTAGCCCTTCTTCCTGCCAAGATCTGAAGAGATCTAGACCAACAAAGAGATGAGACTGAGAGAGAGAAGGCGAGAGAAAGACCATTTTTTCGAGCTTACTTTTCTCCGGTTTCTTTATCGACCTCAGAGTTACTGTTGTTTGCATCGATTCTCTGCTGAACTCTCCTAATACGGCTTTCCATCTGGGCGACTAAACGCTCAAGGCAAGCTGAGAACGAAGAAAAAGCAAAAGAAAGAAGAAATACAAAGAGAAATTGATAGATAGATAAAGACCTGGGTCTATGTTGCTCGGAGTGAATGACCTTCTCTTCTCTACCGAGACAGATATGAACCATACGTACACATCAACCACCTCTACACGTACATATGCCTACAGAAAACATACAACGAAAGGAGATCTACTAGGAAAAAAAGAGAGAGGACGCGGTAACCAAACACGTTCCCTCCATACAACCATATATATATATATATAGAGAGATATACATACATCTGTAGATATCTTACCGTTATAGAGAACACACCCCATAACATCTACATACATTGGTACGAAGATAGACATCCATCCATCGCTATAGAAGATTATGTATGTACACACGCGGTGTATATACACATGCAGCGCAGACACCCATACGAAAACACGAAAAGTAGTACACACCAAACACGAAAAAGCAACTCCAACCTAGGAACAAACTTCTACATACACCGCACATGAACCTATATAGATATGTATACATACACGTATCTGTATGGTTATGTGTTATATCGCATAATGCTATGGAGACAGAGTGATAGACACAGAAAAGACTCTTTCTCAAATCTCACAAACTCTCTCTCTCTCTCTCTCTGCGTATGTATGTGTAAGAAGAGAGAGAAGAAAGATACATTATATATATATATATTTATACGTGTATACATACCTTTGAATTCTTGTTCATAGACAGCTTTATAATACTTATGATTTTCATCTTGTTCGAAGGCTTCCTTCAGATCAGGTCGATGCTGCTTAGGACACCTAAGCAAGAAAGACAAGAAGCACGAAGATACACCCACACAGTCGACTCAACCGACCCAAACACACACTACATCTACATACATGCCTATACACATAGCTACATAGACATATACATATATCTATCGAACTCTATCCATCTGCATGTCTATACATACATATATATAGAGGTCAGGTAAGAAAGAGCGATGAACGAGAGATGCGAGAGATCTCGAAAATCCTCCTCCTATGACTACTACTGCAGTCTTCTCAATACTTCCTTGTCAAAACGAACAATCATTTGTAATACCGATATGATAAGAATACATGGGGTGTACGTACACCTCAGTGATATCTATCAACACAGAGAATCGGATTGAGAGAAGGAGGGTAAAATGAGCTCTTCTCCCTCAACCGGATTCTATTTATAACTATCCTAAAGAAAAAACCTCGTATGTGGCATCTTGTACATACGTACCTCATCATATGCCTATCTATCTCTCTATACATGGACCTACATACACCTCTAACTCTATAAGGAGTACTAGAGAAAATAGAATCCCGTGAAGAAGAGAAGTAGAAGAGAACGAGGAAAGAGAAAGAAAAAAGCGGAGAAGTAGAAGAGAAAGAAGAAAGGCGCGAAACGGAAAGAAGCAGAAAAGAAAGGAGGATTGAATTCTCATTGGTTACTTACGGCCCTAGATCGCTTCTCGTATTGGGAAATAGATCGTGAGGACAGTAGTCTAAAAGAAAGTATTTACAAACCTACGGAGAAAACACACAGAGAGAAAGAACCCAAGACAGAAAGGGAAAGGAAGACGTGAGAAAACCTTCAGAAGCTGAACTTCTTCGAATCGTAAGCCCGCCTGGTACTACATTGACCTCATGAGGTCTCAACACAGGTGTACATACACCCGAGAGTGAAGACCCCGCGTCACTTGATCAGATCAGGAAGCGGAACATTTTACAAAAATCCATCATGAAAAGGGAATCGGAAGGATGCGAAATGCGAGAAAGAAAGAGAAAAGAGGACAAGACAAGAGGAAGACGAAAGACCTACATCATCGTCTCGAAAATCGCCTCTATTGCCCTTTCCACACTCATTGCGATCCCTTCCCATGAGGGAGTCAAGCATTGCTGAAGAGAAAAAGAACGGAGAAACAAAGGAAAGGAAAAAACAACGGAGATACAGTCAGTGTCTTCGTGATTGATAGAAAGAAGAGAAAGACATGCTGAGGAGGGGCGAAGGAGGATGAAAGAGATGAAGAGAAGAAAGATGAATACAAGGGGCCGTTCGGAAAAGAGAGAAAGGACCTTGAAAAGAAAATATCCCTTCGATACACGGAACATATGAGGAAAGAGAAGAAACAGAGCGTAGCTACCACCCCCCCATACAAAGAGACGAAAGACTTCAAGCAGCGCCCATTCATCCTTGTGAAACCGCACGAAGACCTTATACCAGGAGACCTCTACTCTTTCTCCCCGCTAAAAGAATAAGACGAAAGACCTATCAATCTGGCGCTACAAATGAAGAGAAATGAGAAGAAACGCTGTCTCTCTACTGGAAGATGAAAGGAATCAAACTGTGAGACGAGAGAAGAGCCGAAGAAAGATGATGTGTGGATCACTTGAGAAAGACAGAAAGAAACATGGAAGGAGAGATCTTACATCTACGAGGTATTCGAGACTTCTTGCTACTCTTGAAAGACAGACACCGCCCCCAAACTGACCATCGCCCGATGACAGAGAAGAGGAGGGAGGAAAGAGATACATAGAAACGAGGTAACTTCCATAGAACTCTTACAGTTAAGAGACTCCTCGGGTGTACATACACCCCAACCACGTGAAGGTAAAGAAGATCATAATAAGACATCTCCCTTGAAAAGAAAAACACAATCCACTACGACATGGATATAAAAGATAACTGTATCACTGCTGGGACTGGATGAAGTATGGAGATAGACCGAGAGATCGGGACAGAAAGAAACAGAGAAAAGATAGACGAAAAAGAATCCCCCTCACGACTGAAGTTCCCTAAATCCCTTTCATTTCCGGTATTCTTTCTAGTTACAAACCAGATGACGAAAGAGTATGGTGTATTCATGCTATCCCTAAGCCCGTCAGTAAGCTATCATGGAGAAAAGCAGCGTGGCGCCCTTAACTACAATCTGTCTTCTTTCTCCTCAGACAGAAGTGAACCTGTAGCCTTAATGAGTCTCTGAAAAGTCGACAAGAAAAAAGAAGCGTGAAATAAACACAGAGTACATCCCCTAGCAAACTAAAACACAGCAACTCCTCTACCTGTCTATCTATCTGTCTCTCTCTCTTCTCTCCCTTCCTAATGAAAGAAGAGAGAGTGAAGGAGGAATGGCTGTGAGGTGGACTCGCCCGCAACCCTTACCTCGCATTTCTTCCATTGTGGCGACGATGCGGTGACTGGTTTGCTAGACAGATGCCCCATGTAAAAAGAGAAAAACGTCTTTTCTTCTGTTTCTCTTGAGAACGGAAAGAAGAAACAAACGAAAGTGGACAGCCCTCTCGCCTCTTGACCTCTCCGACCCTAGGGCCAATCGTTCGGCTTTCAGAGATCAAGAAAATGAGACGTAGAGCACAGAAAGCGCCGGAATGAGCAGAAGGCTAAAAAGCGATGTTTACCTATCTATCTATCTATTTCCTTTTCCCGCTAGGTTTGGGAGAAGAAGAAGGAATGAAAGAACGATGAGAGATCTGCCTGAGGTCCTCTCTGATTCTCTTCTCTAGAGACAGCAGGAAATCCTGTATGGGAAGAGAAACCCTGCCTTTCGATGAGAGTCCGAAGAAAAGACAGAAAGGAAGACGACGCAGTAAAGTATCTAGTTGGTAAAAAGAGGAGAAAGAAATGACAATGGTTCTCCTCTCCCCCCTCCCCTTGTTGTCGCTAAAGATAAGGCGGAATCGAAAAGAATGATATGAAGCGAGAGTGAGAAAGGCCCCTCTCATTCAATCGGATACACCACTCACCATCAACATCATTACCACAGAGAACAGAGCAAAAGAAGGTTTCTCACAAAAACAAAAGAAAAAGAGAAAGTCTCTCGAGGGACGAAGAAACCGAGAGAAACAGAGCTGGTTCTTCCTCGTCGTCCTCCCCTACACTTGAGAAAGCATCCTCCTCCTCCTCCTCACGCTGCTGCTGCTCATCTTCCTCCTCCTCCTGCCTTTTTTTCCTGCCACTGCTTTCTCCCTCCTCCTCTCGCCGTAATCTTGCGCGCGCGCGCTATCGCCACACCCGCAGCCAGGCCCGTGTCGTCGTCGTCGTCGCCTCGCAGTAGTAGTGGCCCTCACCAATCCATCACACACTCACTCTCCTGCTGACTGAGCATTCATCCTTCCATCCATCCTTATAATCAACATTAACGAAGAGGGTGAAGCTAAAAAGAAAGAGCTATTTGCAATTTTCACAGTGCCGAGTAAAACAACAAGTAGAGAGGCAGCAGAACCCGCCAACCACCGACCCTTGACAAGGAGGGCAGCAGAACCACCCTATCTACCCATTAATTGGTGGGAGGAGGGAGGGCGTGTTGGGGGGGGTGGTAGTGGGGGCGTTGGTGTACCAACACGGTGTACATACACTTCAGATTTTTCGCTACAGGGGGCGTCTTTGTATATAAGCCGGACCCGTTCTTTGAGGCCTCGTTTAGACCGCAGATGACTTTCTGAGCTCCGTAGCTAGAATCAAACGATTGTATAGCAGAATCTCTCTTTGTTACGAACACCTTCATGTGTGTCTTCGCTGAATGAGGGGTTACCTTTTCCTTGGTCTTGCTTTGAGTTCGTCCTGTCGCCAACTGCGGGCTCTCCGTCATTCGCTACTTTTGCTGTCCCCCTACAGAGGGAAATCGGTCTTTGCATGCAAGGCTGAGGTAAGAGATCAAATCGAGACATGAAGCACGGCAAGAAAAAAGGATAAGGAGCTGCCTCGTACATCCGTCACTGAGTCGGTCTCTCGTTTTTTCGCGTGTTGCCCTGGTGGACAGCACACCGTCCTCACAGCCCTCATCTCTCCTCTTCTGAGAATTTACTAGCGGACGTTTCCTTACTTCACCTCATCTCCATCCTTGCCTCGAATAGACCTCGCGTCCTGTCTTCGTCTTTCCTCACGTATTTCTGTCATGTCACCTTTCTCTTCGCTTTGTCGTAGTCTTGTGCCGGCCCACCTCTAGGTCTTTGAGGTGCAGCCTCCTTCCTGGATTCGAAGGAATTCTCTTTCGGTTGTTTTCTCTGCTCGGGTTTTCTGTTTTTCTCTTTCTTTCGATCTCTTCTGTCCTTCCTTTGGAGGTTGCATGCATGCAGTAGGGAATAAAGAAGAGAGAAAAAAAGAGGGAGATGTTGTGCCTTTTTCCCGTGTGTAAGCTAGGAGCCTTGACGTCAGCTTAAGAGCCCCATTCTTTGTATCTGTCTTTCTCACTCAACCCCATCCTTTTTCGCTATCTTCCTATCTACTTCTCATCTTTCAGGAACACCGGGGCCTTCCTTCTCCCCCTGCTTCTATCACAATCGATTCCCACTCCAAGGAGAGCTTATAAACGCCTTGCATCTTTTCTGTATAGGTCTTATCCTCTTCTCTTTCTCAGCAACTACAGAGGAGAGAGAGTTCTCTCCACCGGCCATCTGTGGTCGGTCATCTTTCCTCTTGTTCTCCTGCAATCCTTTCTTCCTCTTCCGTCTTTCTAGCTCGACCCTCCTAATTCAAGACTGCTGTACTTCTCTCTACAGGCAGATGAAGTTCTTCTGCCTCACCATCGTCAGGATCTCTTCTTGTTCTACCACTCTCTGTCTCCTTTGATCTAGGAAAGAAAGGAAAGAGAGGGGATACAGTCTTTAGGCTTTGTCTTCGAAGAACGATGTGCACATCGTGAACTCGTATGGACGTTCTTACTCTCTCTTTTCTTTCTGTTGTTAAGAATAGCTAGCCGGATATCTAGGTAGATAGATAGGTGCAAAAGAGAAGAACGAGACAAAGCGAAAAAGAGAAGTAGAGAAGAAGGCTCAGAATCTTTCTGTCCCAGACGAATGCCGACTCCCTCCTCTTCAACAAGACAGACTTCTCTCTCTTTTTTCCGTCATCTTCATTGAGCTGCTAGCTTTGACTAAATCATTTCTTTTTTCCTTTCTCCACTCTCTGTCACCCCACTCCTCCCCTCCGCTTCCTTTTTATCCTCATCATCTTCTCTTGCCTTCCTCTTTTCTTTCTTCTTTGTTCTTCTTCTCTTCTCTGTTTCTTGTTGTCTCTGTCTCCACCCCCGACACCATGGAGCCAATTGACGTAGAGAATCTGGACTGCAATGGGAGAGATGAAGATAGACGGTCCTCTTCATCATCTTCTATGTCTGAGGGTGCAGAGAAGAAAGATTCTCCAGAAGATAAGGAAGAGAGAAAAGCATCTACAGGAAAGAGCGATGCATCCTCCTCAGGGAACGGAAGTTTATTTGACTCTATCTGGATTGAGAAGTATCGACCAGAGTCTCTTGACGATGTTGTAGGGAATGAGGAAGTTTTAAGAAGACTCAAGATCATTGCTAGAGAAGGCAATATGCCTCATCTTATGCTGGCTGTACGTACACCACCATCTCTACCTCTGACATACAAATAGCTTCATTCTAACACCTCAACCAAGTATTTCTTTCTTTCTTTCTTTCTCTGTTGCTTTTTCTCTCTCTTTGTGTTTCGCTGTCTTCGTCGCTCTTGCTTTCTTTCTTTTCGCACGACAGTCATCAACCCCGGGGCTAGGCCAACAACAAGGAGGTGTATGTACACCTAAATTTCCCGGTGCTTGTGTATCGCGGTAGCTCTTCTTCTCTTTCTTTTCCTTTCTTTCCCAGGGTCCTCCAGGGACAGGCAAAACCTCGAGTGTTTTGTGTTTATCGAGACAGCTACTTCAGAATAGATGGAGAAGCTGCACTATCGAACTCAACGCTTCAGATGCGAGGTATGCATGCATTCCAGGGAGCGAAGGATTGAAGGCTCTGACAGATTTCTCGACTTCCTTCTCCCCATCTCTTTCTCTCGTGGCTCAGTTAAAGTTGTTTGCAACTTGAGAGAAAGAAAGAGAGAGATTCTTCAATCTCTTTTTTTCCTTTCTCTTTTAGATAGGCTGACAAGGAAGGATAATTTTCCCTCACTTTCAGTCTCGTGTCTTTCTCAGTCTCTATCCAGGCGGATGGTTTCCTTCTATCTTCCTACTATATAGAAAGGTAGATAAATAGATCTCTTAAAGGGTTTATACAGCATTGAGACTGCAAAATAGTTTTCTATCTATCTCTCTACCTGTCTATCTATTTGTATGTCTTCAATCTCTCTATATATCTATTCTTCATCTCTCTATTTCTGTTCTCTGTGCTCGACGAGTTGCGTTATGCATGCTGTGGCGCTCATTTCCCTCTCTAGGGTGTTTTTTCTTTCCTCTCTCTCTGCAAGTTTCCCTCGAGACAACGAGGAGAAGAGGAAACAGGGAGACAGTACACTTTCTGTCTTTCTTTTACTCCTTTCCTTCTTTCTTTCTCTCTCACTCTTTCGTTCTTATCTCTTTCTTTCTTTCTAGAGGGATTGATGTGATAAGAGAGAAAGTGAAGAGTTTTGCTAAGGAGAAGAGAGATCTACCTCCAGGGCGGCATAAAATTATCATACTCGATGAAGTCGATTCCATGACCGAGGCCGCTCAACAGGTCGGGGATCACCTCCTCCCTATACAAATGATAGACATCTCTACACACATCTCTATGTATATATACATATGTATATAGATAGAACATGGACCATGTATATATATACTCACGCTTCTTCAGTTCCATGTCATTCGTAGGATCTAGGTGGTTGATGTATCTTATGACAAACTGTGAGGCCTTTGCCTCTAGAGGGAGGTGCATGCAGACAGACATCCACCCTCATCCGTCTGGCCCCACATACAAGTCATGTCTGTATGTACACCCTGGAAAGAAAACCCACATGTCTTGCTTGCTGAAGAACACACAGATAAAGACAGAGATGGAGATGGAGGTCTATCTATCTATCTAGAAGAATCTACTATTACCCTCCATGCTTTCCCTTTCCCTCTTACATATGTCTGTCTACTCGTCGTTCACTTATTTCATACGATCTGACTAGTAAGTCATCTCTCTTTGTCTCTCCCGTCTATCTTCTCATCCATCTACTTTCATGTCATATCATCTCCCTATCGAATCATATTCTTCGTGTTCTTCTTAACTCTACAGTAACACAGCTACTCTCCTTGTCTCTCCTTTCTGCTTCTCTCGCTCTTCTCCCTTACTCCCTCAGGTGTCTTCTGATGACTATGACGCACGTCACAAGAAAATGTAGGGTTGTTTTGCTTTACTCCTCGTGTCGTCTTTCTTTCTTTCTTTTTCTCATTCTGTCTTACCTCTTTCTTTTTCTTTCTTCTTGTGTAGGCCCTAAGAAGAATCATGGAGCAATATAGCGACACAACTCGCTTTGCATTGGCGTGTAATTCTTCTTCCTCTGTGATCGAGCCTATTCAATCGAGGTGTGCCATCCTGAGGTTTAGGAAACTCGACGATACACAGGTAAAGAACAAACCAATCCCATGTCTTCTTCAATCAAACAAAGCTTTCTCTCTATCTATCTTGGGATCTGTAGATCTATTCATCTATCTACCTCTCGTCCTTTCATTCTTTCACTCTTTCTTTCCTGTTCTTCTCTCCCCTTCTCTCTCTCCGTTTCCCTCTCTCTTTCTCTCGCATGCATGCATGCGTGCATGGGTGCTCTTTGCCGTGTATACACTCTCTTATTTTTTCGGATCTTTCTCTCTTGTCTCTTACACCACGCGAATTTCCTCATCATCATCAGCATGCTCAGGACCTCAGGCACATCGACTCAACCTTTCATATGTGTTTCTCCATGTTGCTTTTATCTATCTTTAATCTGTCTATCTATCTATCTATTCTCAATCATCCTACCTTTGACCAGTCTGTCAATCTCTGTGTATATCTGCGGGCACTGTGACGATGAACCGAACCTATTACTATTAACCATCATGATGTAGGTCAGTTAGATCTGTTCTCATGTATAAGCATACATCTGTATATAGATACACATATCGAGTTCCAGTCCTTTTTCTTTCTTCCCTTGTCTCTCTCTCTGTCTCTCCTGTGTCTGCGTTATCTCTCTGTCTGTCTTACGTGTGTTTCTTTCTTTGTAGCTTGTAAGAAGACTGAGACATGTGTGTCTCATGGAAAAGATTGAGTATACAGATGATGGTATGGAGGCGATCATCTTCTCAGCGGATGGAGACATGAGAAATGCTCTTAATAATCTACAGTCAACTGTCTCGGCCTTTGGGATTGTCAACCGTCAGAATGTCGAAAAAGTATGTCTCACAGATACACACACATGCATCTATGTATATGTGCATATATACTGATATGAATGTATACACATGAGTATGGCCATTGTCTTGTACATCCCTACCTTCATATAGACATCTCCCTCTCTTCTCTCTTGTCTATTTGTGCCTCTGTGTATGTATGTATATGCACATACGAATACATAGACGTATATCTGTGTATACATGTGTTAGTCTCTACAGCGTGTTTTGTCTATATATACATATGTGCACATGCATGCAATCTCTATCATCTCTGCTTTCTCAGAATTGTCTTCTCTTGTCCTTTCTCTGGTGCGCGTACACATCTCCTTTACCCATCATCTTACTCTTTTCTTCCTTCATACACGCCGGCTGTCGTAGTACCTGTCTGTCTGTCTCTATGTATCGATATATAAGAATTGCATGGGTATCTCCTCCCTGTATTTCCCTCTCGTAGGTCGACAAGTATGGAGACTTTCGATCACCGTTCTTACACACTTCTTTGCGTGTCTATTCTCAGACGTCTTCTTCGCTTTCGTGTAGAATCGTGCACGCAGTCTAGCTATACTTACACAGCCGAAAGGTATCATCAATCTCGTCGTAATCTCGAAGCTATCGATATCGAGAGACAGATACGTGTTCACCTAACAGGAACCGATCTCTCCGTCTATCTATCTTTCTATATCCATATATGTGTATAGCTACCCCAACTCATTGCATTCTCTCTTCTTTTCTTTTCCTTAAGCGTAAAAGGATTCAGTCTGAACGTCTCAGGAGCTTCCCTCTGTCTTGTTTCTGAAGTCAATGCAGCCTTCTTCTTTACATCATGGAGGCAAATCGTCTCTTTCTCCCTCTTCTTCTCTTCCAGACAAGTCCTATGTATCTATCTACCTTTAATTTGTATATCTCCAATTTTCCTCTCTGTAATCGATGTATCCTCTGTATACCTGCCCTCCCTTACAATCTCTTGGTATCTTCCTCTTCTTCACATTTCCTCTTCTTCGCTCACCCCACGTCTCGGTTCTTCTTCTTCTTTTTCTCTTCATCCCCCGCTTCATTTTCTTCTTCTGCTTCTTCTGTTTTATCTGTCTGTCCGTGTATACGTGTGTATAGGTGTGTGATAACCCTCCTCCAGAGGCTGTGAGGAATATGTTACTTCACTGTCTACAAGGGAAGTGGAGAGAAGCACACGACATCGCCGCTGTACTTCTCCAGAGAGGATATACACCACTGGATGTTGTTCTCACATCTCGCTCAGTCCTTATGCGCTTTGAAGATGAATGTAAAGAACACATTCTCATTGAATTCATTAAGGTGAGTTTCTCTCTCCCTCTTTCTCCCTCTTTCTTTCGCTTTGTCGCTCTCTGTATGTGCGTTCATTTGGTAGTCCTAGTGGTTTCAGGAAGGAAGATCTGTCTCTTTTGGAGGGATGATACTAACGATCAGCTACAATCTACTCTAGGTGCATATGCATATATGCGTACACACATGTTCATTCCTACATACATATACATACATGCATATACATACATACATATTCATACATACATACACATACATACATATGCATACATACATGTTCGCCAGCTCTCAGAAGGCTGAAATGCTGTAGTGGCAGTTAGAGAAAGGCTGGAGAGAGATGTCTATCTCTCATGCTTCTTATAGAATCACCACCGCAGTCTCTTTGCGATTCACATACAAGGAGATCTTATCTATCATTCACGGACGATCTGATTGCATTCCTTCTCATATTCGCAGTTTGAAGGCGCTGAACGGGGGAAGACTGAGGCGCAGGAAAATGAGGGTGTCTTTTCTCTCTGTTCACTTCTCTGTCTCTTTGTTTTGTTCTGTTTCTCGGGTGTATATACAGCACGTTGGGGTAGCTCATACAACCATGGTGTCAGGTTTAAGTACGCCTCTACAGCTCGAGTAAGCTCGAACTCAAGCCTTCTTCACTTTTCTGGCTCTTCTTCTTCTCCCCCGTATAGGTACATATGTATAGGTAGATAGACAGATGATAGATAAATGGATAGATAGATAGGTAAACATAGGTGCATGGATGGATATGTGTTGCGGGGGACTCCTGGGAGTTGCTCTTTGTACAGAATGTGTGAAGGTGCATGCAGAAGACTTGTTTGGCGTATTCGCCCGAGTTGGCTACTCACTCGCTCTTTTCCAGAAGAAGGGACTATCTTGGCTCTTGCGTTCAGAAGAAGTTCTTCTTCGCTTTCTCTTCACATGTCTCTATCCTTTCCACCATTGTAGGAGAAAGACAGGAAGCTAGAGAAATAGATGAAGTTCAGAGATACACGAAGACAGGGCAAATGAAGGCTCATCCTTCGAGATAGATATCGCAGAGGTTAAGATGAACAGCGAGGACATGTTACAAGGAAGGCAGGTGCTTCAGCTTTGCATGGACTCTTTTTCATTGTCTCGATCTACTCGCATCTCCGTGTATAAGCCGAATGATGCATGCAAACACGTGAAGGCAACAAAACAAGGATGGCGTGACTCTCCATGCTCTCCTCACGTACTACGGTATACTCTCAGCTGGACTTTCCTTGTGCCTCCTTCTCCTTGTATTGCTTCTCACCCTTCGTGTTTTTTCTTTTCCTCCTTTATGCAGTAAACTTCTTGGGAATCTCTGTCGAGTTGCTCTAACTCTCCCTGCCTAACTCAAAGAGAACCGAGAACAAGCCAACCAACTAAAAGACATGTGGTCTAAGTTTAACTATATATATATATGTTCATATACATAGTCTATATACACCTACTATTGACATGAAAGTGAATGTAGTATCATCTCATTTCGTATGTGAAGATCTATCTAGGGACCTCGGTGTATGTCAAGAAAGTCTCTTGTTGTGACTGCCGAAAAGCTTCGGAGAAAAACATTCCATCTACGTCATCTCTCTGTCCGGTATGATGAGAGGTAGCTAGCTGAGCCTTCTTCAAAGCTCTGTGCCGTTGTTTTCTACCTTACCTTCCCTTCTGGACCTTGTAATTGACTCGATACTTTCTTTTCAATAGAGACGAACAGACTCCAGTGACGAACTCTTACACGCAAGAGAAAAACACTCCTTGCTATCAAATCAACTGCTAGTAAGGGACAGACACCCTTCACTCCCTCCCCCCTCGACTTGCCGCACTCTCATTTGGAATGGCTACCGGAGCTCGCTAGAACCACTTTCCAGGCAACAACAGGAAGACTTCAGTTCGCTCAGACTTTCTTAAAATAAACTTGCGCGACTGCTCCCGTGACGCTCTGGCTGCTTGCTACTTATTGTCCAGTCCTAGACGTGCAGCATCTGTTGTAAGTTAAGCGGACGTCATTATCTGTCTAAGCAGATGCATGCAGTTAAGATTGAGCAAGAAAAAAACCCCCTTCATCATCTAAGTCTCAATGACTGGCCACATTCAGTTTCTCTTCCAACACAAAGACAGAGACAGAAAGTAAGAAGGCTCTATCTACTAATCCTATTCTATGAAGGTAAAACGGTAAAGCGAAATTGCATGAGGTCTTGCGTGCAAACTCAAAGACGAGGCTTCACCTCAAGGTGTCACCACGGGTCAGGTGCGCAAAGCCACTGTAGTATTCGACTACTACTGAGAAAGGGAGGCGAGCTCAGTCAGTTCGCCCCTACATATCGACGAGCTTTTCACTCGAGCTATTATTCCTTTCAGGGTGGAAAATCCATTGATAGGATAAGGTCCAAAAGTGTTGGTTCTTAGAGGAAGCCTCCTCCCTGGAAGGAGGAGAACACTACCTCTATACACGGACGTTTGTTTCATGAGATAAACAGCTTGAGCGCTCAGAATCACACAAAAAGGTTATGCATCTACATTTCTTATTCATACCCGGGTACTGAAGATTGCATTGCACGTTGCCCACACACATTAGACAGATCATACCTAGTCAGTCAGTCAGTAGCGCTGAGACTCTCAGCACCACCCCCTATGCAGCGTTCATTCATTCGATGTATCTCTATCGATATGCTTGCGACACATCCCTATCATCTTCATGATGATCATTTCTTTGCACTTCCACCAGTCTCCCGCTTGACCTCTAAAACCACTTCTTCTTTTTCTCCTTCTCCACAGCAAGAAACGTCTGATGATGGGCCACAGGAACATGCTGGACTGCCTTCTTCGCGGGCGGAGGCGGTGGTGGGGGCATAAAGACAGGCACTGGCATAGGAGGAGGAGGCGGAGGAGGTGGCAAGGGCATAGGTGGAGGGGGTGCCTGTTGGGGTAGATAGACGACCGGCGCAGGCATAGGAACAGGTTGTGAAATAATTTGTACAGTCGTCGGTTGGGGTTGCATCATAGGTGCTGGTGCTGCCAGTGGAGCTGCATACTGGGCTGGTGGAGCAGCGATAGGAGCAGGGGCCGGAGCGGCGGGTGGGGGCCGAGTAGTCGTCGTGGTTTCTTCGAGAGGAAGTAGAGCTTCATCAGGCTTCTTTGGAGGTTTCTCTTCGAGAGGGAGAGAGTCTTGGATATCGTAATCCACCTCGATCTTATAACACTTCCCTGTCAGTGCATCATACTTGAAGCCTGGTGGGCATATTGGTGTTGGATTCGTCTTCATGGGTTTCACACAGACATTCTTGTAAAGCTTATATCCAACCGGGCACATGACCACGGGAGCCTCTTCAATCTTCTGAACACATTGGTGATCAATCAGAATGAAACCTACAGGGCAAGACGCCCTAAGAGGACCCAGTTCTTGCTTCTCACACTGGTAATTTCTCTCGACAAACCCAGGAGGACAACTGAGCTTGGCCGGTGCGCTATTCCTTCCCAAGCATGCCAAAGAACCATCCGGATTCGAACGTGGCTCAAAGGACGGAGGACAGACCGGCTGAGGCTTCATGCGAAGCTCCCCTACGCATACAGCTGACTTCCCTTGCTGCTTCAAAGCGGAACCTGGAGGACAAGCGAGTTCTTGTTGGACTGTCTCAGATCTTGTGCATGTACCATTGGGACTCATGCTATAGCCTGCCGGGCACTCCAGTTGCGGTGGCTGCTCCGATGTCTGCTGGCAGCTGCGATCTCTTTCGTTGTAGACAAATCCCGGTGGGCAAAGTGCCTGAGGATGAGCTGTATCTGAAAAGAAGCACTGATCACCGCTGAGCGTCGTCCCGGGGGGACATGACACTTGAGCCGGGTCTTCTTGGACTCCTTTACACATCTGCCTAACGGGATCGAAAGTTGTACCAGATGGGCATAGAAGCTCCGGTGAAGTGCTCTGAATGCGTGTGCAGACTGGTTCTTTCCCATGCGGCATATATCCCGGAGGGCAACCCCTGGACGGAGGCACCTTCTGATGAGGGCTCACGCAAACCTGTTTGCGGGTGTCGAAGGCGGCATTCGGAGGACATTGAGGAGTCATTTTCACATGATGCTCGGCGATGCATTGGTGGTGGTCCAGACGAGCGTTAGGCGGGCACGCCAGTTTTGGCTCCTTCTCAAACGTTGTAACGCACTTCCGATGATCCAGCGTCCCCCTGAAAGCAGAAAGGCGACAGTACGGACATTCATTGAGCTTTTACTTACGCCTCCCAAGTAACTGCCAACTGTGAAATTGCGTTGCTGTGTAGCTAGGAAATCAGGAAGAATGGATGAAGCCCCAGCTTTGGCCACAGAACGAACTGATTGACTTGACTTACGTTTGGCAGCTTAGAGTTGGAGCGACGGCCTGATGATTGACGCAGGCCCCTTGGACCATCTGATACCCGTTCGGGCACTGCATCTTCGCTTCTGCCGTTTGTTGGTGAATGCAACTGTTGTTTCCGGAGGGAGTCATCCCGGGAGGACACTTTCCTGTACTTGGCTGGAGTATCTCACGGCGGCAGTGATTCTGAAAAAGCTCGAATCCCGGTGGGCATGACCCGGTGGGATCAAACGAAGTCGGTTTCACGCATTCGTCATTTGAGAAAAAGGTACCTACAAGTTATATAGACACACACACGGACAAACCGAGCGCGCTGTGGATCTCACACAAACTGATCTGTCCGATAGCTCGTATAAACTTTCGTGCTTAGGCATATCCAGTTAGGAGGCTCACTCAACTGAACAACAGGGCGTCACGTCATACAGCCGTTTGTCAGCAAAAAATGATCCACCGCGTGCTCAAAATCCCACTATTACCACTTACCTTCTGGGCAGACAAGGTCAGGCTTTGTGGTAGTCTCCTGGAGGCACGTGTCCTCGGACAGAACGTATCCGACGGGACATAGAATGTGTTTCGGGGCAACCTTGATATGAAGACACTCCCCGTTGTGTTCTTCAAATCCAGGATCGCACTCGAGGGTTGGAGGAGCAACGTTTGCGCCCTTACAGCTGTAGTCGTCGAACGCCCAGCCATCCCGGCAGCCCAGCTTTGTTGGCTTCTGATCGTACCTTACACACTCGTCACCAGCCATCGCGAAATGGTCGGGACAGACCCATGTGACGTCTGTTGTGATGACCTTCTCCCTCCTCTGATACTTTGGTGTTATTTGGTCAGCAGGCATATCTGCTAATTGCTTGTTCATACTTTTCGATGGTGGTTCATGCGGGGAAGATGCGGGCATTGGTACAGGCATAGGGTAGAACTGGGGCATCGGAGCTACAGGCTCGGGTGCGACCGCACCAATATGCTCAAATGGTAAACCATAGCCCAAGGGTAACATGACATCGTCTGGTCCTCCGGCGAAGGTCTTCTTGCCAACCAGAGACCTGACGCCGGAACTTTCTTCTGGACCGACATCGTGCGCTGAAGACGCTGCAAGGACACACCGGAGGAAAAGGACTGTAGTCGGTCAGGCAAAGAGTTAACGGGCTGTGAGCGAGGCAAGTTACTATCGCACCCAAGCGAGGAAAGCACGCTCTCGTGGGAAAAGCATAGTCGTGTGATCAATCGTGCTAACTGGTACAAGATATAGCTGCCCTGCCAGCACGCAGGAGCACGAAGGCGAGATGTCCGGCAAGATGCTTGATTAACAGGGAAGCTTACCGGTGCACGGAGAGTTCGAAAGCCAA
This sequence comes from Cystoisospora suis, assembly GCF_002600585.1. Classification (NCBI taxonomy): domain Eukaryota; phylum Apicomplexa; class Conoidasida; order Eucoccidiorida; family Sarcocystidae; genus Cystoisospora; species Cystoisospora suis. The sequence continues at coordinate 190,295 of NW_027153278.1, forward strand.
GCAGACAGACCCAGAGCAAGCAGATAGGCGCTCGGCCGACACCCAGCGCGCGAAGGATGCCGCGGCAAGGCAGCCATCCTTTCAGAAAAAAGAAGACGAAATCTGTTTGTTTTCACAATTTCGTTTACCAGGACGTGGTACGGACAAGAGGAGCATCAAGTGTACAGTGCACCCGGACAGACTCAATTTGCCACAAGTGACCAATGCTGTAGTGTTCACGCGCGTTGCACGAGAATCCACCGAGAAGAATAAAAATCCTGACGGGCTAACTCATTTTGACCAAAGACACATACGATTGCCCGATCCCTGCCGGACGTAGGATCGTACGAGCACGGCTGCAGGCGGCTCGTCTCCCGGGCAGCCAGCCCCGATCCCGGAGCTTACTCAATTACTTCGGTCCCACGCCAGATGATCTCCGTTCAGCGCGACAGCTAGCCAGGCTAACTTGAACAGTCAGTGATGGCAAGAGCATAACCAGCGTCTAGGACAACGGCACACGGACCTGCCCTTGCCCCGAACGGTTGCGTGCTCTCTTGCCTTGCCTTCTATGGTTCTTGTATTACTTGTCGTGATGTAAAGGTGCTCATTCACTGGCTTTGCTGCACGCCACTCCAGAACAGCAAGAATACAAATAACAACTACGTAGAAATGTGAACCAGCTACCACACGGAGAAGTTTAAGGTACCCCAGCTCCATGATATCCTTATGGTCAGGTACCCAAGACCAGACAGTACAGCTGATGAAGCACGTGAAGGGCGCACATTATTAAAGGTGAGCTACCACGGTTGCTGACACCTATAGAGAAGCGAGTCAGCTACGTGACGGGCTAGATCCTCGTCGCCCGAGAAATGTCCGCTTGTCGACACCGGCTTCCCCAGATTCCACATTTACAGCCGAAGACCGGTTGACAGCCACTGTCTTTCTTGAACTTTCTGCCCGTGCTCACTTCTGCGCTGTTCCCTGTAGGTGCGTTATTCTTAAATATACTGTACCAGCACTTCAACACTGAGCAGTCAGCGACGGTGCGTTTTGTGTAGCGAATGCACGATTTAGCAAAGGCTTCTCGCACCTCGTGGCGTCAGTGAAGACAACTGCGTTGATCACAGCCTATTTGCGAGTTCCAAGATCTGCTCCACCGTCACTATCACGCCTGATAACTAACCTTCCTAAAGGTTAGTCGTTCTCGGGCGAAGCCTGATCCTCAGGCTTTCATGGGACTCTTCTATCGCGTTTGTGTTTTAGAGAGGAGTACCGGGGCCGCTCGTACTGACACATGAACGGAAACCACGCCGTTGCCCGTCGGGTTCACGTCGGCAGGGTGACCGAGAAAGTTGATTTCTGCACAAGCGTTTACTTGTGTCTCCTTGTCAGCGGACTGGGATGTATCAGTCGCGCCTACCTATAGGGTCTGCTCCTTAGAAAGGTCCGACAGACGCTGTCCGACAATTGGAGCCAATACAACTGACACGCGAAGTCCTCACTGCTTTGAAAAGAAAAGCCAGCTGAGTTCATGAATGGGCCGGCACAGTGTTAGCGTGTACCAACACGTACCATGCTCTGTGAGTGCTTCAAGCTTCTGCCCTTTTCAGCGGTGTTCTCTGCGTGTCATTTCGCTGTGGATCGCGCGCTACCACACACTTCGGATTCTCCTTTCTGTTCGCGGCAATCCCTGACTTCTCGGCCCACACCGAAAGGGAAAAGATCAGAATCCGTTCTTTCTTCTCTTTACCTCGTTGTTCCAGAGTACCCGGCGACAGTTTTGAAGTTTAGAACGGTAGGGACTGTACAGTCACCTTACCATTGAGAGCTTTGTCACTGACAACCCAGCTCCATCCACAAAGTCATTGTTTGTCCCTTCCTTCCCTCCCCGTAAACAACAAAAAGCCTCTTCTTATGAAGAAAGGGGCACAAAAAAAAGATTAACGCATCGGCACACTTCGGCGTAAACAACTTTCTAACAGCCGGAAGAACCTCTTCCTCTTTACTCTTTTCGTGTCAGCGATGGTGGTTAGACCCAGCCGTAAGAATTTCAAGAACACAACAGTAGAAAGCAAGAATCTGACATGACACTCTCTTAATTGAAAAAATCGCGAGAGGCTACGTGAACGCTTAGCGAAGAACGTCTTCTATCGCTCTGAACTAACAGGCCAGAGCACGCACATCACGTTCTTTCCCGCTGTGCTTAGATGCGTTCTAGAGGTTTGATACCCAAGAGCTCGAAAGATCTTTTTAGAACTCTGCGAGTCGCTTCGCAAAGTAATAGACGGCTCGATCGCTGTGGAACTCCAATCACTTTGCATGCTTGATAGAAATCAGTGAAGGCACCGGCAACCTTGTACATATACTCGGCTAACCTGTCAGGAAGAGACGCATAAGAGACAGGCAACGCTTCAAGTGTACATACACCCTATGACCTCTCCTGCTCTTGTAGCGACAACGATCACCCGCACTCCACATGTTTTTTAGCACTCCCCTCCACTGCCACTAGTCACTGTCGAAATCCAGGGACACAGGCATAAGGAGTGAGAGTGACAAGATGAATTCGCTCCTGCGAATATCTTCTTTGTCTTATGTCGACAACACCGGTCGAACGGATATGGCCTATGCACAGCACGCGGGATAACGCTTTCTATCCTATCTGAGATTTCTTCCATCTGTGCCTGACAAACAGAGCTAATATGACGCCGTCAGCGTTTCCAGAGAGAATTCTCATCTCTCAGTTTCTTATACCTCTCCTTCTCTTCAGTTTTCATGTCTTTTCATAGAACAGTCGGATAGGGAGTACCTCCACTTCCTTCTTGCTCGCCATCTCGACACCCTTCGCCTTCTTTCTCAATGATCTGATCTAAAACTCGCTCATTCTCCTTTGTCTGACCGAAAGGTGTGTTCCTACTTATCTGTTTGTCTGTCTCTTTACTTCCATCTCACTGTATTATGCAAGTTAGAGAATTTCTTGTTCCTTTCTTCTTGTAAAGAACTCTCACCGAGAGAATCTAACTCCTTCAAGTAGCAAAGAGGAATTCTCCCTCTCACTTGATGCCGTCGCCTGTCCAAGCACAATCGAGTCTATATCATGCTCGTACCAGCTAGTTGTGATAGCTCGCCATATCATAACTAGCTCGTATGAGCATGATATAGACTCGACTCTAATTGGGGTTCTCCTATACAACTCCAGAGAGATGTCTCTTTCTCTTACTCCCAGTGATGCAAAGAAACCTTCAATGAGCCTTGTGAACTTCTTACCGATGAATATGAAGGTCATCAAGAATAGCTTCGATAATATCCGGGAACTGGGCAAGAAGAACAGCCAGCTTTCGTTCCGTAAATTCCTCGATCTTCAGCTCTTCTGCGTGTAAGAAAAAGCAGCAGCGGCGTCTTGTTTACAGAAGTATAGTATTCCCTCGCATGAAATTCTCTCCATAGGTATAAGAGCATTCACTCATTCATCGGTCTCATTCTTCTCTCCTCTTACTGAAAGATCTACACAAGTTTATCATTTTCGACAACTCTGTTAAGATCGACATGAACACCGATCTTCATCTTTCTCGTATACAAACCGCAAGTCTAATCACCCTGTCCTTATCGGTACTCCTCTTCTTCGTATCGTTCTCGGCCAAGAAGATAGGATACAGTAAAAAGTAGAAGACATTCTACTCACTCATCTCTTCGATCCCTCAGACACATCTAGGTTTCTTCTCGTCGCCCTTTCTCATGGTCAACTTATCATTCCTCACATAATGACAGTAGAGAGAAAAGGAGTATTACTAGGATAAGAGAGGAGAAAGAAAAAAAGGAAGGAGTTCTCCCATCATCTCACAAGAAGAAGTGGAGAGTTCGTGTATATAATTAGATAGATAGATCGATACACAGACTGAAGATAGATAGATAGATGAAAGAGAGCCAGATGAAGGATAGATAGATACATTGATACTGTATATATATATATATGTATATATACATCTCTTAAGGATCTACTCCGCTTACTAGGGTTGAGACTTGACGGTTCGACTCCAGCCTTTCTGAAGATGGCGCATATGCGTGCATAAGCATAGAGCATATACACCGCAGTATTGCCTGAACCATTCAAAAATAGCAAATGACAGATAGAAAGACAGAGATAAAGCCAAGAAAGAAAGGAAGAAAAGTAGGTTAGATGAAAGACCTAATACACTACATAGCTCCTCAAGAAGATATGAACAAGTCGACCCAACCTTAGTCCTGGATGCTGAGGACAGGCAAGAAGGAGAGACAGAATCAACTGAATAAGTTCCGTCTCCCTTTCGTTCTTCTCTTCGCTTTTCTTCTCTTCACCCCTTCAGTGGACTCTCACACTTCAACTACACCACCTAGCTGTACTACTGCCACTACTACTCATCACCATCATACTCCTTCTATTTCTTCGGTCCCACCGACTACGCTCTATCTATCTATCTTTAATCTATCTATCTATCTTTAATCTATCTATAATTAATCTATCTA
>NW_027153279.1:0-451 GCF_002600585.1 Cystoisospora suis
CGTGAGTAGCCTACGTTTGAACTTAACAACTTGACTTCGGGTTCTATCCCCTGGCTTGAACTTTAATCCTTTCTTGATCCTTTTACGCCTACCCTCAGGCGTCGAAACTCCTTCTAGTTTAGCTTCGACTACCCTTCCTCGCTCAACTCCTCGTTCCCGCTGAACCGCGTTAAATCGTCTCCAATTACCCCATTGCTCTTCACTCTCGCTATCCGAGATACTGCTTTCCACTTCTAGCCTGCTAACGGTTGACATCACTTCCTCTTTTCCTTTGCTGCCATCACCCTTAGCATCCGACTTTCCCGTTTCCTCCCGCAACTTGCCTACCATGCTTCTCCCTACTAGAGCTACACTCCCTCCTTTCTGCTCTGCCTTCTCACCTACCCAGAAAGGGTTCTCTTCCAAACTTCCCCCTAACACGAACACTTCCGGCTCCTTTGACCCGCTTTCG
>NW_027153280.1:0-653 GCF_002600585.1 Cystoisospora suis
AGATTATCTTTTTGAGACAATGCAGCACCCAGCCCAGCACTAGATGCATCACAGTCTACAAGAAACGTCTGACCCGGTTGCGGGTGTGCCATCTGCGTCATTTGAATCAAGGCATCCTTAATAGCATTGAACGCTTCCTCTTGTTCCTTGTCCCATTGGAATGAGGCAGAATCCGGGATAAGCCGTTGCAGGGGTTCTGGTAGGCGCGCAAAGTCTTTGATAAACCTCCGATAATAACTCCCTATTCCCAAGAAGCTTCGCACTCCCTTCTTGTCGACTGGCCTTGGAAATTTCCTAATAGGGTCGGTCTTTGTCGGGTCTGGGCGTATGCCCTCTGAAGAGACTAGGAACCCTAGGTACGCCGTTTCTTTCTGACACAGACGGGACTTCAGGGGATTTAGCTGCAGGTTTCCTTCGCGGATGCGGTGGAAGAACGTCTCAAGGTGAGTCATATGTTCTTCAAATGTGTTACTGAATATAATAACATCGTCCAAGTACGCAAGTGCGGAAATCCATTTCATCCCTGCAAGTAGCCGATCCATCATTCTCTGCTGCGTTGCGGGGGCGCCTGCTGGACCAAACGGCATTCTTTTCCATTCCCACAGTCCGTCGGGGGTAACAAACGCAAGAAACTTCCGGGAGTTCTTCTCAAC
>NW_027153280.1:668-915 GCF_002600585.1 Cystoisospora suis
AACACGGAAAAGAACTGTTTCCCTTGAAGTCCGTCGAATGCCTGCTGGATGCGAGGAAGTGGATAAACCGGGACGCGGGTGACCTTGTTCAGCGGACGATAGTCAATGCACAACCTGTCTTTCCGTCCTGGCTGTGGGACCAGAACCACTGCAGAAGCCCATTCCGAATTACTAGGCTCAATGAGGTCCTTCTCTATGCACTCTTTAACCAAAGCCGCTATCCGCTGGCGCTTCGCATAGCTGACAG
>NW_027153280.1:983-1309 GCF_002600585.1 Cystoisospora suis
GGCCGGTTGCCGGCGTTCCAAATCACTTCATACTTGAGACAAAGGCTCTTCATTTGTGCAACCTGCTCTGCAGACAAACTTGCTGCCTTGTCGCACATAGAATCTGCCGCCAAGACACTCGGGTCTGTCGAACGCTGACGTACGTCGGCAACAACAGTAGCAGCCAATACAATGTCAGGCTGGCTCTTTTCCGTCTCGTGAAGAGGAGAAAATGCGGAAAGGGAAAAGGGAGGATGCACATCAACAGGAGGCAAAGTGCCAACTGCATCCCTGTATCCCAATAGAAATGCACACCCCTCAGCAGCCAACTGGTCTAGGGGATACCC
>NW_027153280.1:1603-1986 GCF_002600585.1 Cystoisospora suis
CAAGAAGAACGTTGCATTGCTCAATCAATGGGATCGTTCTCCCGGATGCATCAAGAAGTTTCGGGGAATCCAAATCAACCAGGCAAGCGCCAGGGATAGAGCCTGGAGGAAAAACCAGACTGCTTAGCAAAGTGCAGGCACTTCCGGGGTCCAACAACGCTCGAACTTGCGTATCCCCATAATGCAGATCGAGGTAATAATTGGCTCTATGTTGCAGGAATGAAGCTGAAGCCGCAAGCACATTCTCCACACGTTCGTCTGCACGCACCCAGTGTCGCCCCTCTCGCTCATTGACTCTCCCTGACTTAGCGAGAACACCATCGGGTGCGTCAGTAAAGTAACAATTGAGTTCTGCAACATCACCGAAATCATCAACGTCCCCA
>NW_027153280.1:2567-2814 GCF_002600585.1 Cystoisospora suis
TCGCAAGTTCGCGCGCTCCTCTTGAACCTGGGACAACGCTGTGTAGTCGTTTATAGTAGGTCAACGCACTGTACTTCATCCCCGCATTATTCAGGAGCTTATCCCGCACTGCATCATACACCCTGTTCGCCGGGATGCCACAGGACCGAATTGCCTGGATAACTGATGCTACCTCCTGTCTCATGCCGAAGGATGACTGGTTAACAAGCATTTCCGGCCATTTATCACGTGGCACGCGGCGCCCCGA
>NW_027153281.1:0-8736 GCF_002600585.1 Cystoisospora suis
AAAGAAAGTGCAGCCGCGCGGCTGCACTTTCTTTCGTGGGACGAGCTAACAGCGATGAGAAATGTGTCGGCCGACAGGCGGGCCCGGCTTCCCGAGCAGCACCTGTTGGTGTGGCAACGGGAGAAGAGACGCTTTTACAGTGCACCGCTCTGCTAGCAGGGGTTCGTCAGCAGGCCAAGGAGCCAAGCCAGCAAAACACCACCCGAGCTGGGGGAATGAAAGACAGAACTAGTCTTGCAAATTCTGGGGCATCGCATTTCTCTGAACTTATAGAGCAAATTCAAAGGGTGGCGCGTCCATCGCGATGGACGTCCTCCAACGATACGCGGCATATGGGGATGCAGCGACGGATGGTTAGAGTGAGAGGCGACTTCGATGATCGGCCTGTAGCAACTTTCCTGGTAAGCCCACACTAGGACTCTTTCCCCAGACGACTATTAGTCCGAGTAGACCAGCAGTGGTGTTCCGTCCCAGGCAGGGGAGGTACTTACGCAGGCCTGGCTGCTGGATTGCGGGCAGCGTCTGTGCCAACCAGGGACTTGCCGGGCATATTTGACAGTTACTGTATCTTCCAAGTGGGATTTACTTCACTCACGTTGGGACGGCTAGGTCTGCGTACGATCCCGAGTATCAGTGACGCCGTACTGGTCGGAGTATCTTACGTACTGATCATGTCCTTTCTGGTCTGGACACACTAGAGTTGATCATATCAAATAGCTCACCTCGTCGAATGAAAGCGCTACCCCACATACACTGCCGGGCTCTGTCTCTAGTGGGTCAAAGCGACAACCCCAAACTGTAAAGGAAGGCGGGACGGGGAGCACGGCCAACATTCAATCAGAAACCAGGCCCCGACCGTTTTCAGTGGGGTCGGCTTACGAGTGAGCGCCGCTGTTGGTGACGGAAAACGAAAAACAAAACAGGGCACACTCTCCGGAGAGCCGCCACGTAAGGTCGCTGTTGCTCCCAAACTCACTCCTCTGGCCCGCACACTACTATGAGGAGTATCCCGCGGGCCACCTTCCTGTCAGTCCGCCTCGCTGCCATCGCGCACCGCAAGGAACCCGTTTTGTGGAAATGTTCTGTTTAGGGCCCCTCAGCTTGCCTCGCAACTAACTGGAAGCCTCTCAGCTGGCGGCTGGGACAGGTCGCACAGGAGGCGGAGGAAGCCTTCCATGCAGGGTGAGAACACTTTTACTTTGCTTCGATACATCACTGGATATTGAGACTGGAACGGTCTCATAGATCCTCCTTGCCGGTATCCCCGAACGGTGAGGCCCGACTGTCGTGCCTTGGCGACTGCAGTCACTTGATCGCTCTTGAGCACGCAAAGGCTGCAAGGTGTGGAAACCCCGCGGTATCTTCCAAAGTGAGCAGAGTCTGAACCACTTCCGTGAGCGTGTATCTGTTGCTAGGCGACCTTTGGTTAGAGGAGAGCAAGATACAAGCAGCCGAGGGCGTTGGAAACCTAAGCTGATTCCGTGGTGGTTAACGCTCAGCCCCCGCCGTAGTTCACTGGTCCGGCCAGTACTGAATCTGTATAGCGTACTAAGAGGGCCGCATTAGAGAGCATAAATCATGGCTACCGCAACTGAGGATCGAACAGCGTACTTGGGGACTTGTTCCAGAATGCGGGCAGGAACCAAGCCCCACAAAATGTTTATTATTTCGTGGTCTGTGCTTACCATGGCGACTTGTTATTGCTTCTTTTGTCCATTTGTTACCACCAGCTCTTATCTACACCACTATGAGCAAAGCGGCCTCGAGAGGCAGGTGTTTCTCCAGGCTTTCGATGACATACGATCTGTTGTCTTAAACTACGATGATTGCTAACGAATCGGCGTGGTGGAGGTGGTGGCGCACGCCCCTCGGACAGAGCAAATACCCCCGCAAGTGTATTTCCGCTTTTGCTCGGAAAGGAGGCTTGAAAGTGTCTGAACGCTTACCAGGGTCTGGTACACACCCCAGCGACTTGACCGGTCTATGCATCCTGCGGTTGAGTTTTTCCGAGTGTCCCGACCCTGCTACACCACCAGGTGCAGAGTGCCGACGAGGCCTGTGTGTGGCTGGCATCCGCTCGCCATCGTCTGCATCTTTGCTCCTCGACTAGATAAAAAAGGTTGTTTACGCTTCCTTTGACCAAGGACAAGTAGGGGAGATGTGGTTGTTGGGTTCTTTCCTGACTCGCGATTTTTTCAACGCTCTTGGCGCTGAAAAGCAGAGCGGATACTAATGCTTGCAGCCTTCTTGTGACCGCGCAAGCAGCGACTGACTGCTACACTGCAGAACCACTTCTAGCGAACAGGGCGCTGATGCAGGTTTCAGAACATGGTGAGACCGATGGCGTTGTTGGTCGCACTCCGTCGTATTCTGGTTAGACTTCGAGGCATATATATGTCTGCATGACTCAGGCGAATGCATCTACGCTGCTCCTAGCAAGGAGCACGCAAGGGGTGCCTCGATGTCGAGACCACTTCGATAGGCAGTGTTCATATGCCCAGTTGCGGAAGCCCTCCCGCGCCGCATTAAAATTCAGCTCTGCAGAAGGGTCGTCGAGGTATAACGTGGGTACGGCCAAGTCTATTGTCTATTTCCGCACAGACGGTAATCGAGATAATCCCGTGAAGCTGCTGGGGTGCTTCGCATTTTAGTGCGGAGAACTAACGTAGCTGGAAGCAGTCCCCACAATACTAGTCTGGACCGCCACGAACGCCGGCGGCTAGCCGCCTATGCCCAGGTGGACAGGGCGGCTAGGACGCTCGAGCATGCTCCGCTAATAGCTTTTCGGCAAATGTAGCTTAGGGTGATTGCTTGTACTCAGTTCTGGGCTGATCGCCATACCAAATGAAGAGACCCCTAGAACTTCGCAATCACTCCTTAGGGTCGTCCGGCTCAACTCGACTGCCGGTAAGGCGCTGCAAGTGCAGGCCGCGATGCCCGGACAGTCGTTGACGTATATACCGGGTATCAACGTGAACGAGAGCGAGGCACTTTCCCTCCGGAACAGCGATCTCCGGGGCAAGCAGCAAGCGCTAGTCAAGAACAATGGCCCAGTGGGGAGGACAGCTCTGAACGGGCGCAGGGGCTACGTCTAGCGATGAGCTGTCTGTGCTCTCCGTGCTTGGAAAGTCCTCTAATTGACAAGCAGACTACCATCAGTTCGCGAGGTTGGGCACACGTGAAGCCTCCCGTATGGTCTTGTTTGCCCTCAGACCCCCCGAACGATATACCACGACGGTTTCCTGCGTGATCGTGCAATTGCGACGCCCGCCTCGTTCTCTCCGACCGGCCGACTGGTCCTGCAGTATGGTGGTGTCACGGGGCGTGCTCATACCTTCGACATCAGAGAAAGGTCAACACGGGTGGCATGTTTGGATATGATAACGCCACCCGTTTTTCATAGGCTTATTCTGGTGGTATATGGTCCTTTTCTCTTTTAATTGCTGCGGGCAGGCAAGCCTGCGGCACGGTCCAGTTGTCGCCCTGCTAACGTTGGGCCTTGCTGACCGCTCGATCGATGATGATCAGGGGATGCTGATGCGGACCTCCAGCTGCATCCCTACGACGACTCCTGCCACTAGTCGACTACTCCGCCTGGGGCATCCCGAGGCCGATTGTGGTTCGTTTTCCTCCTCCTTTTTCGAGTGCCGGTCCATGGTGCTTGATTTGAATTTTCCTTTGCATATTTCCTGGATGTTTTTCGTCCCCCCTAGCTTTTTGAAATACCGTGGCATCACAGCTTGCTCCGCTGCGGTCGGTGTAGCTAACGCGACGAGGGCAAAGAGTGCGCAAGATTTTCTCGGCGCCGCCGTACGGAACAGGTAGCCTTTGTTCATTTCAGATTATGAATTCATTCAGAATCATTAGCAGGCTCTGCTAATGACAAAAACAAAAGGTGGTTAGTCATCCATTACTAGCAGTAGAGGGCATCGTCGAGTGCACCTCGCGTCCTCGCCCCGGGGCCACGATTGATTGATTGATTTCATGCCCCTTTTTTCCCTGCAACTTCCAGGTTGTCACTTCCCGGAGTTAGTGGCCTTTGTGGCTCTTCATTTCATTCATTTTTCACTTCCCTCATTCAGCCCGTGTGTTTTCCCCTTCCTCAGGTGAAGCCACCCGTCTGTAGGAGCGTGGCGAATTTAACCGCCCGCCATCCCTGCCGAGAGAAATCAGCACACACCGCTAATGGTGATGGTGACGATGGTCCGATGCTGTGTTCTATGTACACAGCCAGGAGGGAGGCTATCCTGGTAAGGACTCCTCTGGCGCTATTTAGCAAAGAAGTGTGTCTATATTGAGATGCCAGCTGACGTTGCCGTGTCATTTTCTTTGTTTACTTTTGAGAGCACTTGACAGGGCTTTACGTCCTTGGCTAGCTCTCTGGGCCCTGGGAGTCAGAGCATCATCTGCCACGCGTACTGGCTGAATCTTTCTCTGCATACACTCCAAATTAGAGCGGGTCAGGTTATTTCAGCTGCCCCTTCCCCTTTTCATCTCTCCCTTCTTATGTTCATCACTGTTTCCTTTTTCTCTCGGCGAACCTTCGTGGTTGAATGTCTCCACGGCGTCATTTCAATCCATCAAAACCTCCTGTTGGTCGCCTTGCCCTTATTTGTTTCCCACCCTTCCCGCTTTCATCGCTGGGTATTTCAGGCGGGCGAGCGGCGTATGGGTTCCTCTTACCTTTTTTCGGCAGTCTTTTCTGCGACCCCGGCCTTCTTTCGCTCCCCTCATTTTGGTGAACAAACACTCTTGATCCCTTAGGCCGTGTAGCATTGTTGGAACCGTAGAGCTTCGTCGTGATGTATACCGCGGTGTGCAAACCGCTGCCGGGGACTTTCACAAAGCGCTTTTGTATTCAGGCAAGACGCTTTGAGTTCTCCGCATTTTTCTCTTATGAAGACAATCAGTCAGTCAACTCGTGAACTTGAGGAAGCGTACGACTGGAAAGGCTTGCTGCTCAAGCTGCTCTTTCTGTCGAGAGCGACAGTCTTGGTGAGGGTGGGTTATCCGAGGACCGGTTCTCGGTTTGTAGTATTTTTGTCCTTGCTTTTCTCCCCTCTTCATATTCCTCAAGTGTTCCTCAGTTCGGCAAGTGAAGTTTCTTCTTTGGTTTTGTTCTCACCGCGAGAAAATCACGGCGGGGTGCGTCAGGCGTGAACGAAAGAGAGACCCTTGTTCATCTGTGTGTTTAGCAACAGATAGTGGTTGCAGAAGCAATAGAGCGACTTCTTCCTCAGATAAAATAATGTTGCTCCAGTCAGCCGCGCAAGATGAGCGGAGAATATAGAGCTGCCATCTCTCCTCCTCTTCCTCCTCATTTGGACTGAAGGGCATCCATCCTAAACAGCCTTGCGAGCCGAGGTGTATACCTCCTTCTCTCCCTTCATCCCTCGGCTGCTTTTCTAAACCTTCGCAATTCTCCTTGACCTTTATGTATGTATATATATAAATATATATGTAGGTCCATGACGCCTGATAGTCGATGTTGCTGTCTGGATGTACATGTGTCTATAGGGGTTAGTATTGCCTGTACGACAACAACCGACAACTTCGTGTGAGCTTTTACACCTGCTTTCTTTTTTCTCCTTTTGCTAAGTTGCTTCCTTTACCCCATAGAACGTCAGTGGAGCTTCTCTACTTCTTTCCGGGACCGAACTTTCATAATCTTGTGTGAGTGAAAAGGTAGATTCATGATCGGTGGAGAAGAAAGATCTTGTGCCGGAGAAGAAGGACGTTTTTCTTTGTTTCAGATGTCTAGTTCGCACTCTAGATTGGTGGGTTCGGCGTAAGCACATCTAAAAGACGCGCACCAGGTGGTTAAGAAGAAAGATAGATATCGTCCTAGTCATCTATTTCTTCATTGCAGAGACGGCCTTTCATTTGAGCGAGCCTGGCTGTGGTCGTCTTCTTTCCGACTTGCTGCAAGAGAAGTAGCACTTCAAGAGTGTTACGAGGGAGATGGGGAGAGGAACGGAGATGACGCGAAAAGGACTGAAAGGGTTAAACAATCTAGTAATACGCAGGTGAACGAAGCGGATGTACCTGCCCCTCAGAGTGAAGATGAAAAGAAAGAGACGAACAAGAGCTCACCATCCCTTCTACAACTGCAGCCCCTTCTTTACCTCCCTAACCATCTAAGAAGCTTCTCAGGCGCCGTTCTTGTTTCCTCGACTTTCTCTGCTTTCTCGGTCTCACGGAACGCAGATACATCTAGCCAACCGATTCCTTTCTCTCTTCCTTTCTTTCTTTCTTTCTTTCTCACTTTTTCTTTCTTTCTCACAATGTCTCATATTATCTTGATCATCTTCCATCGTACCACCGCGTTGCCTAGATCTTCTCAACACACCACTCGCCTTTCTTGCAGACCCCGGCGTGACTACATCGACCGACGCATTCACAGGCTCTGATGGGCAGTCGAAACTTCTTTCTGAACTTTCTTTCTCTTTTGGACGAAGACTCTTCAAGTTGTCTGTGTGACCAACCTGCTTTTTCGACGCTGCATCGGCTCTATAGTATGTTGATACACCACTCGTACTGTAGATACACTCACATCCCCAGCCATAGAGACGTAGAGAGGTGGGGAAGTCGATATGGATACAGGTAGATAGACGTGTATTGGGTGGTGTGACCTTCCTTGTATTTGACTTTCTTCTTGCTCTTCTCTACTACTTTTTCTTCAATATGGAGGCTGTTACTCCACAGCCTTATCCTTTAGCATTGGTGTCTCCTTCTTTGTCTTCATTGTGTTTGTATTTCCATCGTCGTTATGATGCCTTTCTTAAATCCTCTTCTTCATCGTCATCTGATACACTCTTCTTTTGTCTCTTCACGCCGTCTTCTCGTCGCTTTTCATGCCGTCCGTCGCCTCCCTTCTTCGTCTTCCTTCTTTTCCTTCTCGCCTATGTAGCTCCTCATCATGGAGCTCGAGTGTCCACACCCTCTGTCTTGGGAGTTGATGGCATGCGTATTGCTCAAGAAAGGTCAGAAGAAGGCGTGAGGCTTCTACCTCATGCTACAGAAGGAGAGTGGAGAGGAGGAAGAAGAAAGAATAGCGACGATCACCATAGGAGTCATACACTTGAAGAAGGAGATTCATTGAACGGAGAAAGTGAAGGTATGCGCCATGCTGAAGAAAGGTGGTTACATGATGATGTATCCGAATATAAGACGACCCTTCAAAGGAAAGGAATAGATGAAAACGAAGTAGACAAATCTCCAAGCTTCGTGGCCGTTCATGGGAAGAGTGGAAATGGTAAGTCAGGTCATACGGCAAACCGCATGCATCAACCGTGTGTGTAGATGTCCGTCATGGGTGGTGCATCGACTGCGCGCTCGTTATCAGGATAGGAGCGTCGATTCGTTGTGTGCCATGATAGCCCTCATTTACAGTTAGACCTCTTCGGTCGGTGTTCCTGTACTAGAGGGTCTCCCTATCATTATGGAGATGTCCCCTGTCTCTGTCTCAGATACTATCTATCTGTCTCCCTATCTACTTCTCCATCTTTCTATCTAGGAACGTGTCGGTATTGATGGCGTTGCTCTTCTTTTGTTATGCTTTTACGTCTTCCCACGTACAAATCCGATGGATATACCGATCGATCTATCTATCTACTCCCGTCTGCGTATCTATCTATAGCCATAAATGTCCATAAACATCCATCCACCTGTCTCTATACGGACGTATATATAAGCATATCTATCCGTCTCGTCTCTACGGGCAGTGTTACCTGTCTCTCTCACTCAGGTGCACGTAACACGTCTACATAGAGAGCTCAGATCCTTAGTCTCACGCGTTACATATTTCCGCTTTCCCTGTCTCTTCTTCTGTCTCCCGTTGACAATCCATAGCACCGTCGGAATGTGTGTCTAGACGCACGCCTGCATGCACTAGAAAGCTTCCTCTCGACAGGAAAAGTCGACTTCTGTGGGTACGTATCTAGAATAGCAACCAAAGGCTCCTTTTCTTCTTCTTGTCCTCCTTCTTCCTTTCTTTTTCCTAAAATGGAATGCTAGGAGCTCTCCATTTCGGAAAGCTCGTGATCATCGGGTATGACTGCGAAGGCGTTTTCGTGAGTAGATGCTTTCTCTGAAGTGAATGGTGTTGAAGAAAGGACTGTCTGCTTCTTGCAGGAGAAGGAGGAGAAGGAGGCAACGGCACACCAAATGAAGCGAGGATCTGGGTTATCTCGATCCTAACGGTCCTCTCTGCTATTGCTGTCATCCTCATATGTATAGCGGTCTACTACTGCTTTCAAATCGAGTAAGAGAAATACACAGAGCCACTCTTTCACCCGTTTTTATTCCTCTCTGTGTAGACCGATTCTTTCTATCTCTCCCTCTCTCTTTCTGTTTCTTCCCTCACCACTTAGTACGCTCTCTCTCTCTAAGAAAGTGATCTATATCGCCTCCTCCCTCCTTAGGTTAGGTCCCACGACAGCGGGCGTGGGGTGCTCTCGCCCTCTCTCCGTATTTTGAACCTCCTTTACATCCTAGCGATTTATAGTTCGACCATCATACACAAAATGACTGAATGGCGTTGTACGAAGCAGACGTTACAGGTAGATGAGGCCTGACGGATGACCCTTGTTGCCTCGGGGAGGGGAGGCTTTGAAGCAAGGAAACCTATGCGAAATGGTATACATGTATAGACGGGCCGCAAGCTCTCACTCTCTCTATGTATACCTCTATTTCTTCTTTTACTGATCTTCGTTGAGGTATGGCAGGTGTACAGAC
>NW_027153282.1:0-10830 GCF_002600585.1 Cystoisospora suis
ATGTATATGTATGTATATATGTGAACGTTTTGAGAAGCGTGAGGGCATTCCTTCTTTCGTATGTTGTGCCTGAAGAACGAGAGAGAGAGTCTCAGGAATGTTTTGCATTTGCGTCAACCCCGTAAAATGACTTTTTATCCTTTCAATCGCTGCAATGCGTTGAATGATGAATTTCTAGCCAAGAAGAGTCGCGATCTGTGGCTCCTCTTGACAACTCACCTGCATGGCGACTGCATGCTTTTCTTGCTTTTTAGACATAAAGCTTTCTTCTCCTTTTTCTCTTTCTTTCTCCCTCTCCTTCGTCTTTTTCTTTTCTTCTTCTTCTGCTTGTTCACTGTCATAATCGTTTCCTTCTTGGAGTTGTTTCTTCTTCTTCTTGAGAATGAAGAAGGGCCGATCTAGGACTTGCATTAGCCACACAGGGACAGCATGATCGAGAGCGTAGGTAGTCTTTTCATCCAGATCACTGGGTTGGCTTGAGGTGACTTCCTTCTTCTTGTTGTTCTTTTTCTTCATTTCCTTTACATCTTCTTCATCCTCTTTCAAGCCACCCTTCTCATCATCATTAGGCTGGAGTTCGAGTGTACGTACACTCCGTCCTTGTTCTTCTTCTTCTTCCTCTTCATGCGGTTCTCCTTTATGACGATGAGGTGGAGATTCTTCTTCCTCTTCTTCTTTCGACGTGTGAGATGAGTTCTCGTCTATAAGCCGAAGGAGAGTTGGAGGAGCTTTGAAGACTTTCTATCAGGAAAGAGAAAGCAAAATGAGGATAGGATAAAAGACAGATGGGGGAAAAGAAAAAAAAAAGAGAAGAAAAGGAGTAGAAGAAAAGAGAGGCCGAAGATGAAAATTCAAGCAGACTTTCTTCCAGAATTCGTGCCTGATAGTAAGTGACTATGCTATTCTTGGAGAAAGAAGAGACAAGCCAAAAGAAGCCTCAGAGGGGAGTAGCCCGGTAGCCAGTCTTTGTATGGGCGATACCCAAAGGGTCTTTACATATATACTTCACTTATATTTATATATATATATATATATGCATTTCATAGAGAGAGATCTGCACTTACTAGGTAAATACAACTGCGTCTGCATGCATAGGCTTCTATAGAGAAAAGGAGTGTTAAAATGCAGTCGAGCCTTCTGTGATGAGAACTGCCCTAAGCTTTTCTTCATTGGAATCCTGAGATTCTCTTGGCTGGAGTTGCTCTCGACTCATCTAATACAGCCTACATGGCGATCTTGGCCTGCTTCTACATACACCAATAGACATGTAGAGAAAGAGAGAAAGAAAGAGATAGAGGAAGAGAGACGGAGGGAGAGGTATACGCGTTTAGATGGATGCACGCCGAAGGCTTACATCGGACGGCGCTTGTATTGTATACAGGTATGCATGAATTATCCCTATATACGTATACGCATATATATATATATATACACATGTCACGTGTAGATGCAGAGTAGGGACAGCTTTGTTGTATATAAATATATATATATATATATATTTATATACATGTGTACATGCGTATAGGAAGGGACGCTAAGGGTCTGAAAGGAGTTGAGTTTTGTTATGGATTGAGGTGTACGTACAAGAGATAGATTATTTAGAGTATTGGAGGGAGTGGTAGCCAGGAGAGTGTATGAAGCTTGAATCAGTGAAGGGATAAAACTACGAAAATACTCTCCATCCTCTAAATGCTTCTCAATGTCTCTCTCCATCTCCCTTTCTTCTTCTGTCTTCTCTTCTTCTTCTTCTTCGTCCTCATCGTTGCCTTCTTCTCTTCTTATCTTCTGACTCTTTCCTAATCCATTTGAATCTCCCAACTCTTCTTCTCCCATTCTTTCTTCTTCTTCCTCTTCTCTTCCGTCAGATCTTGTTCCTTTAGAGAAGAGCAGCGGCGGATGAATGACAACTGAAGCGATCTGCTTATGTAGAGAAGGAAAAAAGTCCTCAAGAAGCTTCTGCGCTGCTTGCTGGCGCGCTCCTCTCTTATCTCTTGCTCTCCCTACAAACTCCAGCCACTCGCCGTCTTCTTCTTCTTTCTCTCTCTTTTGTTCTCTCTCTTCAAGACAAGAGAGATCTGAAATCTTGTCTCCTTGTTTGAATGGAGCTTCTTCAAGACTCGAAGAAGAGAAACAAGAGCGACGAGGAGGAGAAGAAGAAGGGCGATTCATAAGAGGCTTAGTTCGAGAGGAAGGAAGAGATAAGCTCTTCTCTATTGGGAGATTTCTCTCTGCTTCTCTCTTCTCTCTTGTTGAAACACTTGATATGCTTAAAGAAGAGGAAGAAGAAGAAGGGAGAGCAGCAGGTAGGGATTGGCGATGGACTCGTAGAATAGCTGTGAAGTCGGCGAGGCCTTTCGGACTTCCTTCTTTCATGCGCCACTACAGACAGCATATGAACGTCATACCATGGCGTGAGAAGGAGAGAGAAGAAAAAGAGACAAAAACGTCGACGATATTGCCTATCCTTCTCTCATGGAAAGCAACTGCATGCAAACGTTTCAGACATATATTTAGATATGGATCTACTTCATACTCGTAACATGTCTGTGTAGGCACCACCGAGCACAAATGTTTCCTGATATAGATACATAGATTAAAGATAGATAGATAGATTAAAAGAGATTGAAGACAGATACACGAATAAATAGAGAGATTGAGTGAAGAGAGACTGGAGGTAGAGAGATAGATTAAAGATAGATAGATAGACAGATTAAAGATAGATATATAGATTAAAGATAGACAGATTCAAGATAGGTTACAGATAGATAGAATGACGGTGAACAGATAAAGAAGGGACGACGAGGTGTGGATGTTTAGGACGGCGTAGATGAGTATATGGATGAATATATTTCCCTCTCATATGTACAAGTATCAAAGTCTATCTAGATACATATTTATATATATATAGGCATATATGTACAGCCACTCTAGAGTCTGGACGAAGGGAGGTGATGCTGAGACAAAACTCAAACATCTATGGAGACATACTTGTATTCAGATACATAGACAGATATACATGCACACATAAATATATATATATATATACATGAATATCTACATATATATATATATATACATGTGGAGTTGTACACACTGATAGAGACATACGTACATTTCCAATGGATACGGATATCTTTAACAGCAACGTAACCGACATAGACAAAGATAGAATGAGCTGAGAAGAAGTAGGAAAGAAAGAAGAAGATGCATGTACATAGAAACTGTGAAAGAGTTCACATGTGTATAAAGAGGAGGAGATGAACGAGAGAAAAGTCCAAGAGAGGAAAGAAGAAGAGATTACATACATCACACATTCTCCTAAGGTGGAAGATCTACACTCACCTTCAAAATCTCATCCTCGTCCTCTTCAACATCTCCTCTCTCTTCTTCTTCTTTTCCTTCTTTTTCTTCTTCGCTTATATCTTGTGTTCTTCTCTCTCCTTGTCTTATCTCTTTCGCTTTCTCTTCTTCTTCTTCTTTGTCACTTGAATCGCCTTGAAGTCCCTTTCCTGTCTCTCCTGTCTCCATCTCCCCGTCGTCATCCATCCGTTTTCTGTCCGCATTCTCTCTCTTCCCAACAGATAACGAAGAAGAAAGAGGCGAGAGAGAAGAACGAGAAGAAGTTGAAGAAAGAGGAGGAGAAGAAGAAGAAGGTGGTGGTACAATAGCTTTTTGAGCGACGAGTTGGTTTATCATAGCTAAAGGAGAGAGAAGCGGGAGGTCTCGAGATTGAGGAGGAAGGATCTGAAGCTGCTGAAGAGCTATAACTCTAAGAGAAGAAAGCTTGTCTAATTCATCCAGAAAGGCGAGAAAGAAAGAGGGATTGAAAGAACGGGCCTCTGGATTGATAAGAGAAGAATCAAGAAATTCAGGCCTAAATGCCCATCACACACAAACCACATATCGCACGCATGCAACTTCGTACAATACACATAGCATGTATGAAGAAGGAATGCTGAGGTATACGAAGCTAAAGCAGGTCATCTATACTCTCTCACTGCAAGTGTATGTATCTGTATGGACGTAGAGATACTTGTACGTATAAATAAACGTCTATATTTGAATGTGTGCGTGTGACCGTAGATATCTGTATGTATGTACACGTATACATGGCTGTGTATGAATGTGTATATACAGATAGAGAGACGTGAGACATGTCTTGATATAGATAGAGGGTTGTCTACGCATGAAGGGGGTAATTCAATTGATCTGCCTGACTGAGCCTGACAAGAAAATAAGCGTGAGGTGTACCGACCTCGAGAGAAAATCATGGAGTGTATGTACACTAGAGGCCTTTAAGAGGAGAAAGGTGAAGCTATGCTAAAGAAATATGAAGAAACAAATTACAGGAATGACTGCTGCCTTGACAGGCAAAACACCTCTTTCCATCTCTCCCTCATCTCTCCCGGTGTACATACACCTCATCAAGCACAGAACACCGTCATCTTGATCCATTTGTACACATGAGGCGTCAAGGTTTCTATCTCTTTCCATCAATCATGAGGAAATTCTTCTTCTTTCAACACGAGAAAGGCGAGAAGAAGAAACAAGCGTTGACTCCTCTTACAGAAAAGAAGCAAAAAGAATAGGAAGACGAAAAGTAAAGATCTCTAGTATAACTATCGCACCTACATGACAGTCTATACATGGAGTAAGCCATTGAACCTAGATCTATTTCTCCACCTATCTCTAACGTAACTATCTTTGATCTATCTATCGGTTTATCCTTAGTCTCCGTATCTACCTATCTACAGGTGGGTCGGTAGTCTCTACTATACAGCTAGGCATCGATTGTCCCCTGTATGTGTCTCTGTGTGTATGTCGTCAGGTATGTCAATATTGATACATTCACCTACCTACTCTATGTATCGACTGCTGTCTATCTCTCTATACGTCTCTATATGAACGCTATAACGTGAAGAAAGAGTGAAACCTAAATGAAGAAGAAAGAAGGAAAAGTTTGGAATAAACAGAAGAAAGAAAGAAAGAAGGAAAGAAAGAAAGAGTGAAGAAGAAGAAGAAGAAACACTTTCATACCTAGGGGGTCGGTCTTCTCACCTTTGACGTACCGAGGTGTATGCGTCAAAGTAGCGACTGAATGTAAAGCCTCCGAGCTTAGGGAGATAGTCATTTCCATTCATCATACATAGCAGAGCTAAATCATTCCTCACTAAATGAGAACGACCTAACAAGAAAGAAACAAGAAGCAGAAGCAGAAGAAGAAGGAAAGAGAGAATGAAAAGAAGAGGATGAAAGGTGAGAGAAAGAGAAGCAGAGAGCAAGGAGACGAGAATAGAGAGAAAATAACTAGGAAAGTCAAAAGGAGAGACAAGCAAACAACGGAGAAGTAAGCCCATGTCTCTACATAGACAAAAAGAATCCGAAGAAGAGGACGAAGAGAATCCTGCTGGCATAACTATAAAGAAAAGAGAAAGTTAGCTCCTCTGGTAGAAAGGAGGGAAAGATGAAAGAGAGAGAGACAGACAGACAGGACTTTGACTTCATGGTAGACGGGAGACTGGCAACTATGTGAACTGATACCATACTAATATAGATACATACATAAACGTAGAAGAGACGAGTGTGTCTCCTGACAACGCAGGAGGAGAAGACTCTTCATTTGAGTGAAGTAAAGAGGAGAAAAGACGAAAAGAAGCCGCCAGCCTCTCTCTCTTTCTTCAAGAGAAAGATATCCTAGCGATCACCTTGTGAAGCAAACAAGAAAAGAGCGGAAAAAGCGAGAGACATATACACGATCTTCCGTTCTTCTTCTTTGTAGCTTGCCCAGAATAGAGGAGGAGGTGTCTATACACCTCAGATGCATATGGACGAAATGAAAGAACAGAGACTTTTTTCCCCATGACGGAGAGAAAGAAGACTTACTAGGGAACTTCTGCTCTAAAGCAGCGAGAAGTTCACGGAGAGAATACAAGGCTGAAAGAAAGGAAGAAGCAGTAACCCACAAAAGGGCAAGAAAGTTAAGAAGAGAAAGAAACAGGGAATTGGATGGACGAAAAGATGTCTCATCGACTTGGGTTACTATCTTCAAAAGACTGGAGAAACATGATAAGTTTGCATGCAACATCCCCATCACAGAAGATACCATTTTCCCTGATCAAGAAACGTCTTCCCTGTTTTATCTTCTCTTTTCTTTCCTTCTCTCTCTCTCTCTCGTTCTCGCCTTACCCCCCCCCTTCTTCTTCTTTTCCTTCTGGAGTTCCTTAGTCATTCACTATATCTTTTCTGTTGCTCTTATATCATCTCTATACTCTCTCTTACTCAGCAGCTCTCTCTACATCATTCAAACACAGCAAGAGAATACAAACCTTCTTTCTTCTTCTGCTTCTTCCTCTTCTATCAATGAGTTAGGAAGTCTGAAAGAGGGAAGGAAGGGAGAAGGCAGGCAGCCAGGCAGGTAGGTCGGTACGCAGATAGGTAGGCAGGTAGGTAGGTAGATAGGTAGATAGGTAGGCAGGTAGATAGGTAGATAGATAGATAGATAGGTAGATAGATAGGTAGATAGATAGGTAGGTAGATAGGTAGATAGATAAGTCGGTAGGTCGGTAGGTCGGTAGATACACCGTCAGTACACATAGGAGTTGTCTAGACATGTCTATAGAGATACATCTATCTTTAATCTATCTATCCTTAATCTATCTATCTACCTATCTGTCTTTAATCTATCTATTTATCTATCTATACTTATCGAACGTCTTTTCTTTCTTTCTTTCTATGCATAGAACTCCTACAGAGAGGACGTGAAGATCATCCCTGGAGATGCACTACCAGCAAGGAAATCCACAGCCTCCTACTATCTATCTACCACTACGCATACATGCATGCATAGACGTTCATAAGTATACATATATATATATATTCATATGTGTACAGATAGGTGTATAGTATATGTTGCATAGATGTGAGGAGGAATCGAGATTTGGAATTGATAGAAGAGAGATGATCGGAAACCGTCAAGAAAGAGAAGGACCGAAGCACCGACAAAGAATATAAAGAAGGAGCCCAAGAGACCTCCTTCGTTCTTTCATTTTCTTTGCTTCCTTTCTTTAGGTGGCATCGACGAGTGTCTTTCATTATCAATACAGTCAGCAAGCGCTTTGGTCTCTTCTTGCGCTTCATCCACCCCCACGCTACCGGACTCGTCAAACTTTACGATCCTTCCTCTTCCTCTTCTACTTCTTCCTCTTCCTCTTCTTCTTCTTCTTCTTCCTCTTCTTCTTCTTCCTCTTCTTCTTCTTCTTCTTCCTCTTCTTCTTCTTCCTCTTCTTCTTCCTCTTCTTCTTCTTCTTCTTCTTCTTCTTCTTCTTCTGCAGTTGCATCGCCGAGTATTCGATCGCTGGAGTTGCAGATTCGAGTGTCGTTTTACAAGGGCCAACCCCCTAGGCCTTTGAGCAGTCGCCATTCAGGAGGAGAGAGGTCTCTCTGCACAATCCTCTATCTTCTTGCAGTTCAAGTAAACGAGAATAAGAAATAGACTTAAGATAGGACAGAGATGAAGGAAATAGAAAGGCGACTTGTAGAAGCATACATCTTTCTCTTCCTTGACGCACACATCTCCTGAAAGAAAGAGAGAAGGCAACATGGAGACTTCTCTTCTTTTTCTTCTTCAAGAGATTAGACAAAGATTCTTATAGCTTCAGTTGGGCCTTCACACATATCTGGGAAGAAGCCGTATAGTTTGCCTTCCTATATCATATATACGTTTCGACACGCGGAGACAGAGAGATACGTCCACATGTACATGCCCGTACACATAAGTATACATATATACATATACATATATATACAGATATATATATATATAGAGAGAGAGAGATAGATTAGAGTTAGATGGATTAAAGATAGATAGATAGATTAAAGATAGGTGATAGATTAAAGATAGGTAGAAATGGATGGATGTAAATTGCGCGTTTCATAGGTAGGCGTATGTGTATTGGTAGCGGAAGGCTTCATTCACTCAATCGGTGGAGCTGTATCTTATCATATCCATCTCTCTCTCTTTCTTTCTCTGACGGCTATAGCGACGATATACATCCACATGCAAAGGTGTATACACGTATGTAAACCTCTCTGTATCTATCTATCTACCTATCTTTGATCCATGTATCTATGTTTGATCTATGTATTTATCTTTACCCTCTCTATTCATGCGTGTCTATGACAGCATTTGCTCTTTCCCCGTGAGTTGTGAAGTGTCTCTACACCTCGATGTCTGCGTCTCATACTCCCTCACACAGTGACACCTTCTTTCTTCTGTCTTTCTTCTTCTTCTTCTTCTTCTTCTCTCTCTCTCTCTTCTATCCCACCTCGTAGGCCTTTTCAAGTGAAGGGTTTAGAGTTTTAGATGAGATCAACCAGGGACTCGACAGCGAGAGAGAGCGGCACTTATTCACTCTCCTCACACGCGTCGCGGAGGGCTGGCAAGGCGAGCGAGAAGAGGAGGAAGAAGAAGAGCAGGAACAAGTAGAAGAAGAAGAAGAAGGAAATAAATCGATCAAAGGAGCCAATCGAAGTCAGAGCACACAGAAGACGAAGAAGCCTTCTTCTTTTTCTCTTGATAAGCATAGAGGAAGACGAGGTGTGCAGTATATCTTGTTAACCCCTCATTTGGTACCGGATACAGATTTCTCTAAGATAACTGTGCACTTTCCTTTCAATGGGCTTCATATGCATTTTATGAAGAGGCACAATCGAGATGGAGAATCGAGAGGTCTCATCGATATTTATGCTATCAGACCCACAATAGTCGATTCGTTAGCTAGGGGGGATAGCCTCCTTTCTTCTTCTTCAACGGGGGAGATTCAAGAAGATGAAGAGGAGAGAAGAGGAAAAGGAAGAAGCAGAAATGGGATGTCTGAAGAAAGAAGGAAATATATCTTAAGTGCAGAACAAATCAAAGAGATACAACGAGAGGTGGAGGAAGAAAGAAAGAAAAACGATAAAGGAGTACGAGGAGCAGGAAGAATTATAGGTAGATACATAGATTAAAGAAAGATTGATAGATAGATAGATACTCGGGACGTGGGGGGTCTGTATATACACCTCAACAACACAGTGAAAAGAGACGAGGGAAAGCGGGGCGATAAAGATGAGAGGAAGAGATAGACGAGAGATAGAGTTAAGATGAACAGATGTAGGGGGATCAATGAAATTGGTAGAAGTAATGAAAGAACCAGAATAGGAGAATAAACGAAAAGATCGAGAGAAATGGTGGAAGGAGGAGAGAAAGAAGAAAACACCCGAAAGATTGGGTTTTCAAAGTATTCGCGTGGAGTGTATATACACCTAAAAAGACCTCTTCTCCTCTACACAAGTCCTCTTTCCGGTGTATGTACACATGCGTGGATATCAATCTATGTCTTAAACAAAGAAAATGCGATCAGTGCCTATGCATCTGTCATGTAATTTACTTGCAACTACACTTATATAAACCGAAATTCTCTCTCTTTATTTATTTACATCTCTCTATGTTCATATTAGTCTACATGGCAGTTCTCCTATACTCGGGCTTAAACATATATGGAAAGAAACTGGCTATCTCTATTCATATATATATATATATATATGCATATACACATAGCCGGACACATAATTGTATCTATCTGTATCTCTACATATATATAACATATACAGATGTACATATATATATATACATGTGACAGTAGGGACTGTGTGAATGAATTCTTTTCAATGAAGCGTACAAGATAGCATCCCAGAGACCAGAGGGATTACTGACCGACTGACTTTTTTCCTTCTCTGTCGGCTTATATGCGGAGAAGGAGATGAGAGGGTGTGGGGAGTTATGTTGACCGTGTTTGTTGTCATTCGTATGCGAAACTTTTTTTCTTATTAGAAACAATGAAGACCAGAAAAGCTTATGTCTATCATAGGCGAGAAGAGATCTTCTCTATTTCGCCTGGCTATACCTGCAACTAGAACCTCAGCTTACTTCCCAAGACCCTAAACTCACTCGCATCATTTTCTTACTTCTTTTGTTTGTAGCTTTCACTCTGTCCATCTAGGAATCTTTCTTGTAGGAAGTCGAGGATGTATACGGAAAAAATGAAAGAGAGGAGAATCCCTCGGCACATCGACCTCTCACGAGATAGTCTCTCTCTCTATATATATATACACATATCTGTATAGGCATGCAAGTCTAGTCAGTTGATAAGAAGATGGTTATTTCTTTGTTCGTTCCATTGTTTTAGCTTACCCATCCTCGCGTCAGCATTCTCTGGGGTGTACATACACCTCACCTAAGGAGGTTCACGTAGTACTACGTCAAGGTGAAGAACGATCTGGTAGATAGAATGAAAACCTTCAGTAGACTTTCAGACGTAGAAAAGCATGCACTAATGAATATTGGAATCCCTTTTGAAGAATCTCTGGTTCGAGGATTCCTTTTTGCAATGACGCGCTTCCGTCATTCGGTTAGTTCTCTTCTTTCCTAGATGAAAAGCAAGTATCATCTTTGGAGTGTATGTACACGGGGGGAAGTGTGGATGCCCTTCGAGTGTATGTACACTGGAATTCAAATGACCTCGGGTGTATGTACACTGCTCACTTGTGTCTCCTGTAGATCGCGACTTCAACTACTAAAAAGTCATATCACACGTGACTCTTGCAATTCGGCTAGCTTATTGTTGGACTATGCGCTCTCACCCTCTACACATTTGTTAGATTTCCTTCTGGAGGTGAACTTCTCAGGGTTCTTGAAGAAGAATGGAAGATCGTTCGTCGGTCAGTTGCTTTCGTCGATTTCTTCCTCTAACTTACACTATTTAACTTGATCTAGAAAAAGAAAGGTTTCTT
>NW_027153282.1:10886-11303 GCF_002600585.1 Cystoisospora suis
CTTCCTGTGTGTATGTATGTGGATATGTATCGATAGACACTATCATTCTTTACTTAGGAGATTCTCAACACGAGGTCCATCTTTAACGGAAATGCCTGCCGCCGCAGGGGGGTCGGTCAGCCACATCACTGGCTAGCTGCCTAGCTAGCTGTTGTGTCTTTCTGTAGGGCGGCATGCCTCGTATGTGCGTATGCGTGCGCGTCTAGCTTTCTCGTACCGTAAAGGCAGGAGGAAGTGAGAAGAAATGAGGAATTCTTTGTGAATGGAAGGCCTATCTTCATCGTCGAAATACATTACGAAAACTCTTGCTTCGGCTTAGCAAAGAAAAGATCCACAAGTCAACATCATAGAGATCATCCATAGTCTTCTTATTTCTACCAGACAAAGGGGGTTAGAAGAACTACAAAACACAAAACA
>NW_027153282.1:11426-11610 GCF_002600585.1 Cystoisospora suis
AATCTATCTATCGGGAGGAAGAGTGTGTGTGCGTTTATATACATATAAGACATGTAGAGAGACACAGTAAGTATAGTGATACAAGCGGTACTCATTTAGAGACCATCGATCTATCCACAGAAGAGAGAGAGAGAAAGTGTATGTATGAGTTTACGAAGTTCTGAGGAGAGAGATGGCTGTGGAT
>NW_027153282.1:11681-24717 GCF_002600585.1 Cystoisospora suis
TTCTTCTTCTTCTCACCCCCCTCCTCTTCTCTCTCTTCCCTCTACCAGAAAGGCATGCACTTTTGATGCTTCTCTCTCTATTCTCTCTCTATTCGCTTATTTCAGAAAAGCCCCTTCATAAAAGAAAGAAAGAAAGAAAACGAAAGAAGTAGACAGACAGACAGACAGCTAGAGAGTTCTATTGTTTTCTTCTCCTCTCTTTAGCCTCTTCTTCTCCGGTTCTTTCAACACGAGAGATCCTTTTGCATGCTTTTCTTCTTCTTCTTCATCTCTTCAACTTTCCTTTCTCTTCTTTCTTTTCCTTTCTCTCCTTCGAGCAAGAAAAGCAAGTGGAATGACCTAGGTAGAGAAGTTCTTTCTCTTGTCATGATATGAACGTCTCCAGGAGTAGGATGAAGCGTCAAAGGCCGTCCAAATCATCGAGAAGAGAAGGAAGCGTTTCATCCTCTGCAACTGTCCCAGGAGGCACTGTATACCCATGACGAATCTGACAGTTCGTCAGCTAGCGAGCAAACAAAGAAAGAGAGAGAAAGAAAGAGAAGAAAGAAAGAGAGAAAGAGAGATACAAGGATCCTTCATTCATATGTTATGAGCAAGTAAAAGTCAACTCATATGGGACCTCCCTCACTGCATACATTTGGATTCCCAGACATACGCATGTAGATACCGACGTATATATACATATATGTACACTTACCGACTTAGGTATCTTTGTATGTGGACTATGTGTGTATTGAATGACTGGTATGGAGAAGGGCGGGAGGTCCCCTCTCAAAGCACGTAAGGCACACACACCGCACCAAATGCAGGCTGAAGCGACACCCATAGAAACACACATACGCACATATACATACATATACATATCTATCTATATATACATATCTATCTATATATACATATCTATCTATCTATATGTCTTAACGTATAGTGTATTCTTGATCTGTATTGATATATGAGTGTAGGATTCGGCGATACCAACACCCTGTGATGAGAAGTCCCTCTTTCTCTTCTAATTCTTTCTTTTGCTTTTCTTCTTTCCTTAGCAGTCTAGTAGCTGCGATCATTACTATGCCTACACACATACATAGCCATTCACCCTCATACATACCAGTCCCATCTCCATACGCGTGAACTCTACGTGTATAGGCACCCCCCTCCCCCCCCTCCGTCTGTCTTAGGCTTGTCACACTAATACACACGACTGTGAGGGACGTGAGATAGAAGAAGAAGAAGAGCTTGAGGGAAGTGGTCTATTCATCTCTCCCTCCCTCTCTCTCTCTTCCTAGCTGGAAGAGAGAAAGAGAGATGCCGCGGGCACCGCAACTCGATTGTATGAAGAGGAAGAAGAAGAACAAGAAGGAGAGGAAGAGGAAGAAGAAGACGAGGAATAGGAGAGACGTTTTCTACGCGAACTTCGTCTTCAGTTTCCCTCCCCGCTACATCCTTCCATTAGATATCCATCACACAGTGTGAGAAAGGCACATGCCGCCTCTCTACATTTCCTTCATCAGGCCTCCATCCTTGTGTCTCTTCTTTTTCCTTTTTTGTTCAAGACTCTTTCGAGCGATCACTAGGTCGAAAAGAAGAAGAGAAACACCTACACAAACCCTACTTCTTCTTCTTCATTCTCTTCCTTTTGCCCCTCTCTCTCTCCTTCTCTCCATCCTTTCTTCCTTGCTTATCTATCCCAACTACTCTCATAGAAGTAAAGACTTCATACCTTTTACGGCCTTTCTAGGAGTAATTACTACACCTCTTGTAGTGATCGATCGAGGAACCCCCCCGGGTGAGAGTTGAAGAAGAGAGAGCCTTACCTTGCAGCCTTTACTAATTACAGATCTCTTTCCTATGATACATCTTTGTATGGTACAGTCTTCTTGAATCGACGCATAGTACATGAGAATCGATGCTGTCACCTTCGTTTTCGAGCCTATTCGCACTTCAGAGCCAACCACACTATGCTTCACCATGGCTGTCTCCTCAAAGACAACGCCTTCGCCTATCACGCTATCTCGTGTCTGCAGACACCCCGAGACACATGAGACAAAACAAGACAGCCGACCACCTGTAGCTCAGGGCTAGTCACAGACATTCCCCGCAAAATGAGACAGAAAGAGACAGATTAAGAAACAAACAAGACACGGAGAAGCAACACCAACATTACATAGAGAAGAGACGACGCTTGTATTGATAGATAGAGAGACAGACAGATAGACAGATAGACTATGTGTCTCTGGTCTATCTATCTAAGTACGTGACGGAAAGAAATTTCTTCCGTATATAGACGCACACAGGCACCAAGGAATGATGATCAACCATACGAATGAGCCCATCCCCTTCTCCTGTCTTTGTCCTCTAGACATCTAGACAGCTAGCTATGAGAAGACATCCAACTTTCACAGCAGACATGGATCAGCTCCCACCCTAGACTCCTCGTTCAACTTCCTATGTCTACAGCGTACATACCACCGAAAGAAGAAGAAAAACGCATGAAGGATCTAGGTAGCATTTGCTACACAGGAAAGAGCAGCAAAAGATGCAAAAGAAGAAGAGTGATGGCTCTCATTTTGCTTATATGGAGACGCGAAGATCCGCCTTAAGCTGCCTAGCTACCTGGCGCACCGACGTCCTTCCTCTTCTTCTCTACCTCTTCGATTCGTCCTCTCCCTCATCCCTTTCACATGCCTTTCTCTATCTCTCTAGTTAGGTAGATGAAAAACTAAATTTCTATCCTTCTATGTTTGTGTCTCTCGTTTCTTACACTACCTGTTTCAAATCGTTTAAGATAATGATCGTGATGCCTAGACGTTAAAAGAGAGAAGGAGAAAGAAGAGAACGAGAGAAAGAGAGATTAAGAAGAGAAGGAAAAGATGGAGAAGTACGGATAAAGTAAGAATAGATAGATTAAAGATAGATAGATAGATAGAAGGTAGATTGAAGATAGAGAGATTAGAGATAGATTGGAGATAGATAGATTGGAGATGGCTGCTTCTTACATTGGGAGGTCTTTTAGCATTTTGTATGGGGAACATCCACTCAGGCATTGTCTGCCGAAGCTCGTCTATTCGATGGACGCAAAACTATCCACACACACACAAGAAAAAGCAAAGAAAGAGTGAGAAAGAAAGAAAGAGTGAGAAAGAAAGAAAGAGTGAGAAAGAAAGAAAGGTAGATAACACAAGAAAGCGCCACCTTCATCTCTGTATCTATATAAATATGTATACATATACATATGTCTATTCTTCACGGGTGATGCGAGTCATCTATGGCTGGTATAAGGGGTGAAAGACAAAGTCCAGCAAATAAATACGCCCCAGATCGACATACACACACAAGAAAATACAAAGCAGAAAAATAAAGACATATACACACATGTATATTCATATATATATATATATATAGCTTGCTGTACGCTAATACATACCTCTTTATCTACACAGAGCTGTTCATGTATTCTAGACAAGGCTACCTCGTCTGTCTAGATATCGACCAAAAGAAAGCTCTACGCCCAGACTCGCCAAGACTACACCCGTCTATCTATCTTTAATCTATCTATCTATACAGATCTCCGTATCTTCTGCAAGTATTTTCTAGATCTGAATCGACAGCACTCAGTGAATATCTTCTCCCCTGGGCTTCTTTTTCTGTCTCTTCTCTAAGGCCGGCGTGTGCGAAGTGCTGTCGGTAGTGTGGCTACGCACCTTCATATTCATTTCGTAGTAGTCGTGGAGATTGTTCACTCGGCAGCACACCCCTGCTGACTCTGGATGCTTAGCAAACACAACTCGATTCCCTTTACGCTGAAGAAGAAGACAAGACACAAAAAGACACGAAAGCTAGCTAGCTAGCTAGATAAACTTCCATATCCGAAATCTTGTTCAAGAGAGTCGCTCCGTCCAAACACACCACTAAGTCCGGTGTTTCTCTCAACACTCATACGTGTATATATAGAGAGAGAGACAGAGAGAGAGAGAGGGCGATATACAGTGATAGACACCACCGATCCCGAGACGCACGTCCTCTTGCATGACCTTATCTCTACACATAGATCTAGACATGCCAATGACAACTGAAGAACATATAAATATATACTTATGTGTCTATACTCAACCTTCTTTCTTTTTCTCTCTCTCTTTCTTGCTCTCCGAGTGGAGATAAACTTTCTAAGATGCGATAGAGCATGTAGTCTGATAGTGATTGACATCTCTAGGGGGCGTGGGAAGCTCCATAGCTCCATACCTCCTCCACATACAAGGCTTTCACTAGCCCAGTGGACATGCCGCGCTCCAATCTTCTTGTTGGATGAGAGGGGATAGGATGGCTACATGATGTGTCTAGAGAGAGTAGACACAGATCAAGCCAATTATACACCGTGGGGCGCTCGACAGACCCTCTCTTACTTAGGACGAGAAACAACCTGATAGATACCAACGCGACATCTCCAAGAAAGAAAAAGGACATACCGGCTTGGGAGGTCGATTTGCAAGAGTATAGACAATATGTCTCCCGTCTCCCCCTTCCCCGCCTTTTCCAGTATGATTCTTATAGCTAGTCGCCGTACTATCAGTTAGCCTCTTCGAGCCATCGACACCACTGTGGCCAGCAGGCGGGGAGCTAGGGGGTTCATCGAGAGCTTCAAGAAGCTCGTCAAAGACATCACAATCGAGCCGACTTCCCGACCACTCTGAAAAAGGAGAAAAAGTTTACGTAAAGAGAAAGAATGAGAAAGTGTGAAAGATTTCAAACAAGAAAGGGAGAAGGAAATCCACTCGCATATGGAACAGAAAGAGAGAGGTACGTACAAACAAGAATGCACCTATGTATACATGTAGAGTCGCTCGTATCATGCGGCATAATAGATACACCTCGCACCCCCGTCGAAAAGAGGCATGGTACATACATTAAGGCTTAGTTGGTAGATAGACTAAAGATAGATACGTTGAAAATAGAAGATAGGGGTAGATGACAGAGAGGGATTGAAGGTACGTAGATAGGTATCATATCTGTCTGTATAGATACAGTGTACCAAATTCGTATGTGATGTATAGAAAGGCTTCTTCTCGATGATAGAAAGGAAGATGAGCTAACTGAGAATAGCTAGATCTCTGCGGATGCCATCTAATAAAGAAGTAGGAATACTATACACAGAAATGAGGTACCAATATATATATAGAGAGAGAGAGAGAGATATAGTAGATTTCCACACAGGGAGAGAGAAGTTAGGGAGCTGTCTTAAGCCTCTCACGTTTTATGTAGGCTGGAGAGTTGTAGGCGATAGACATTATCAGAGAAGAAGAAGAAACACACACTACCCACTCAAAGAGAAAAATACATGAAGCTATAAACCTACACACATATATGTCTCCATGTATAATACACATACACATATATATCTCCATATACGCACATACACATATTTATATACATATATGTACATATTTATATACCTATCTACATATATAAAGATTTGAGCTACGAGCTAGAGAACAGTGCGTACCCTGTCCACATAAGCAGACAGGCACTGATGTATCGATCTGTCTAGCCATGTATATCTATATCTATGCATCTATCCTTACCTATCTACATTGGTAATGTGAGAAGTGTAGAGAGAGAGAGAAGAATAGAAAGAGAAAGAGAGACAACTGCTTACCTTCAGCGTACGGCGAGAGTTGCATAGTGGTAAGGAAAGGAACGAAGTCATACTACACAATTGAAAGAAAGAAAGAAAGAAGAAAAAGAAGAAGCTTCGATGTCTTGATAAGAAAAGGCAGCGGGGCGCGAAGCTGTGCTTGTCTAGAGAGAAATCTACCTATTTGCATAAGGGACTGTACGTACACCTCCATACATACATATTCATACATACAGGTACATAGTCATGAAGCCGTACATACATGTTCACACATACATACATACGTTTACATATTGAGACAGATTCGTATGTCTTTGTAGACACATACACATCCGGATAGCTTGACTAAAGATAGATAGACTAAAGATAGATAAAATCGTAGGCATGGATGACTGCTGCATACCAAGAGACAGAGAGAGAAAGCAGAAAGGATAGAGGAGGAGAGGAGCAGAAGAAGAAGAAGGACTTACACGGATTGATGTGAGGGAATTGCGGAGTTTGGAATTTTGAAGAATGCGTAGTGTGGCATGCTTGAAGAGGTAGATATGTGGATCATACAGATTTGATTGGACGACTAGAGATGGATGATAAAAAAGGCTCAACTTTGGGATACAAAGCTTAGCCCCTCCATGCACTATACCTGCACATACACAGACATATTCAAGTCACAAGCATACATAGTCATACATGCATATTCACACATATATACATATCTATACATATTCGCACATATACGCAGATCTAAGCATACGCACACATACACGCACGTACGTCCATACATACATACGTAGACCTACCTGTTCGTACATATAGATACATCGAATATGTGCATACATACATACATACATATTCATACATACATATTCATACATACTTTTAAGTATGTGTTCATGTCTCTTTACATCTCCATACATTACACCCTCGGGGCGCATGTGTCTCAAGCCTTCGCCAACTCTACGCATTGCATATATACATATATATACACACATGTATACATATATCTATACATGTAGACATGCGTGCGCAGTAGGTTGTCTAAGGGTCACGATGAGACAAACACACACACCGTAGCTAGACATACATATGCTCACGTCATACCCACCTTTAGTTATCTTTACATACATCTACATATATATGTATACATACATATATATATATATATAGACATCTCTCTATAGATATACATCTTTATATGAATATACAAACATGTATACATCCAGCTCTTGCTCCTCCCAGACAAGAGCACATCTCTCTCCCTATATATACATATATATATATATATATATGTTTATATAGATAGGTTTGTACATCTCTGTATATGGTTGGTGTGTGTATGACTGACTATGGCCATCCTGAATAGCTAAGAGTTGAGAATTTTTCTCGTCATAAGCCACGGAGACAGGATTTCCTTTAGTCGCGTCAAAGAGAACACGTTTGTCGAGACCGCCTCCTTGCTTCGGTTTCTTTCCACCCCCCCCCTTTTTATTCTTCTCCTCGAAAGCATCTGAAGGTCCCACGCTTAAGTAATCTCTCTGGAGAAGATAGACCGAACATGCCGCATTCTCAATCCTATGGATATCTATACACAGAAAATCCCAAGACACACACGCATTCGGATGAAAATAAAGGAGCAAATGAATCTCCTGGATGCACGTAGAGGGGGCGACAGACTTACGAAGAGATGGAGAAAGAAAAGGTATACGGAAGATGTATCTATATCTATATCGACACATATGTAGAGATATGCATATTGTAGACTCATAGGCACCCTTATATACACACTGGCATTCGAGCACAGATATTGAGGTGTTACGAATGGATAGGCCTCTGTTAAGAGGTGGAGATACACCAGAAATCGTGCGGACGTACACAAATCGGAAGCGTATGTATGTATGTATAGATAGATACCTCTCCTTAATCCATCTATCCATCTATCTACCTGCGTATATATTTGTCTATCAATCTATTTGTTTCCACTTTCTTTATCCTCTTTGGTCTATGATCCATCCATCTCTCTTCTGCCCCCCCTGTCTCTCTCTAGCTTTTTTAAACAAGGAGAAGGGAGAGATCGGAGAGGGGAAAGCCAAAGCCGAAGTCGCTATACTATACATACATATCAACTGACACGCCTCACGTGCATGCACATATCTAATATACATCTACATATGTATAGATCCACCTACGTCACTCTCATCTACATATCAATTTGTCTGCCCCTACATACATACACATACATGCACCATGCTTCGAGTAGTTCAATTCTTCTTCTTCTTTATCTTCTGTCTCCTTCCTTTTCTTCTTTTTCTCTTTTTGTTTCTTACTAGCAAGAGCGAAGAAATCTACATTCCCGATAACGTCACATGGCATAACGAAGAAATCCGTCGTAATGAGAGGTAGTATCTCTAGAAGAGCTTCCGCTGTCCCGCAGATATCTCTATCTCCATCGTCCTCTTCCTCTTCTTCATGACGATCTTCTACGTCAATCTTCTCGTCTTCTTTCTCCACGCCATGCTTGGATGGAGGAGCTCTCCCTGTCTTCCCCTCTGCA
Source organism: Cystoisospora suis (assembly GCF_002600585.1). Classification (NCBI taxonomy): domain Eukaryota; phylum Apicomplexa; class Conoidasida; order Eucoccidiorida; family Sarcocystidae; genus Cystoisospora; species Cystoisospora suis. Next base: position 19,859 of record NW_027153282.1, read on the forward strand.
AGACCAGCACCCCCTTCTCCTTCTTTCTCGAAATCTTCGCGTTTGTGTAGAGGAGGAGAAGAAGAAGAGGAAGAAGAGCGAGTTGTGCAAGTAGGTCTTTTTCTGTCTTTTCTTAGGCCAACTACTTCTAGGCGCTGAAAGGCACTATTGAACTCGGAGCGTAAGAAAGACGACAACTCCGCTTGCATGCACTGCTCTGTCACTATTATCACATCTACAAAGGAAAAAAGAAAGAAAGAGTAAGAAAGATAGAAAGAGTGGGAAAGAAAGAAAGTGAGGAAGGAGGATCAGAAAAGAACCGAAGGAAGAGAGAGGGAGGGAGAGGAAGAAGAGAGAAGAAGAGAAGGAAGGTGAAGAAAAAAGATACAAGGGAGAAAGAGCACACGAGATAAAAAAGATGGAAAGAAAGGAAGTCGATATACAGTTAGGAAGACGCCGTCATCAGAAAGGACAGAGAGAAACAGCTCTCGGATATCTATCTATCTATATACGTATATATCTATACATATATGTATATATATATATATATGTTTACACGCAGGGAAGTGCAGCGAGGAAGAAAGAGTGAGAAGGAAAGAAAGAAAGAGTGAGAAAGAAAGAGTGAGAAGGAAAGGAAGAAAGAAAGAAAGAAAGAAAGGAAGAAAAAAGAGAGAGGTGTTTTTTGAATGGGGGGAGTGGATGTAGACAGGATAGATTGATGGATGGAGTGACGTGACCTAATAGAAACAGTTAGAAGAAGAAGTGTGCGGTAGAACGGTAAGCGAGAAGGAAAGAAAGAAAGAAAGAGAAAGAAATTGATACGAAGAGAAGAAAAGAGATAATGAATATCTAGAAAGAAAGACCGAGAGGGTGGAGTCGGAGAAGAGTATCAAAAGTAACAGAGTGTGTATGTGTATCTACATAGAAAGAAAGAGTGAGAAAGAAAGAAAGAACGAAGGCATGTGAAGACACCAAGAGAGAGAGAGAGATGAGAGAAAGAAGAAAGGAGAGGGAGATTCCTTTTTAAGAGAAGATGTGTCTTTGAGAAGGAGTTGGATGTGCGATCTGATCTGACCTCCGAATCTTGCTTCTTGTAGGTTTTTGAGGAGATACCATAGCATAGGGCGATTCCCCACAGGTAGGAGGGCCTTGCAATACACACTCCCCTTGCCTCTCCCCCCCTGTCCCATCACACTCGATAGACGAGAACTCACACCTCCTGCCAATACGACCACCTACAGAACACGTGACAAAGAAAGAAAGAAAGAGAAAGAAAGAAAGAGTGAGAAAGAAAGAGTGAGAAAGAAAGAGAAAGAGATAAGCACGAAGGAAAGATAGGAGAGAGGAAAGAAAGAAAGAACGAAAGAAAGAAAAGAAAGAAAGAAAAGAAAAAACTGGGTCCGCATCTGCTGCCCCTATGATGTCTCTACTTATAGATAGATAGATTAAAGATAGATAGATAGATGAAAGAAAAGAAAGATGAAAGAAAGCAAGAAAGAAAGATAGATAGATAGATAAGCACACCCGGACAAGAGAGAAGTAGATCAAGAGGAGATTCTGACGAAAAGAGAGGTCGCGAAAAGATTGCTTTAGCTAGGTCCTAAGCGTATTTATAGATCTACATGTACGTGCAGATGCCTCCTGCCTCGTACTGTTTCTTATCGGCATCCATAGATCCACAGTGTCTATACACCGTAGGCGAGAAGTCCTTTTGAGGAACATAGACGTTATCAAGGATGTCGGTCTGCGTAGTGAAGAAAAAGAGAGAAGAAAAGATAGTTTCTCTTCATTCATCTATCTAACTTTGGTAGAAAGAAGAAGCGAAAAGCGCGAAGGCCATGTGATGAACTTCTTTTTCCGTTTTATAAATGAGGCATTTCTCACCTGGAATTCTAGAAAAGGGCTTGCATCGCGACCAGATCGAGCTGTCCCTCCTGCGCCTGTCGAGACTGCTTTAGAAAGACCAAGAGAAGAAGAAGAATAGGCGGGGTGAACACTCCCTGCACTCCCACCTCCGCTCGCTCCTGGCTGGGGGGGAGGGCCTGATGCTGACGCTGTCATTGTGAAGAAGATAAAGAGTGAGAAAGAAAAAGATGAGAAAGAGATGAGAAAGAAAGAAGGAAAGAGAGAAAGTAGAGGAGGAAAAGAGAGAGGGAAAGAGAAAGTTGAGGAAGATGGGGAAAGGCAGAAATGGAGATGGAAAGGAAGAGAAAGGCACCAAGGGCCGGAGCTCCTTTTCACAAAAACAAGCGAGAAGAACAAGAAAAGGCGAAAGGAGATGGCTTGATCTGTGCGGTGTATCTACACCTCTAAGGGTGGTAAAAAACGAGGATGAAGATAAAGAATCCCCTGCCCTTTCTCTCTTAAAACAAAAGATTTTCTCTTAGCAACTTGAAGTATCTTAGTCTGGCGAGAGGTAAAAGAAAGAAAAGCTGAACTTCTTCAAACAGAGCAAAAGAAGAAGAGAAGAGTCGAGAAAGTAAAGAATGGACTAAAGAAAGAAGAAGGGAGATGAACTCCTATACAAACTTGTATGGACAGGTCTTTGCCTAGAAAGACGCGAAGCTTGATAGTCTTCTCTCATAAGAAGGAGATAGATAGACAGAGATAAAATAAGAGATCTCTTCTTTTTCTTAGCTCTCTTCAACAAGACATATGAAACAGAGACATCGAATAGAACGGCAAAGGACTTGCTATAGTTGAGAAAGGAAGAAAGGAGGGAAGAAGAAAAAGAAGAAGAAGAAGGGCTCCGCTATTTCGAAAGAAAGAAAGAAGACTTGGAAATCGAGTACTGGATTTCTATTCTCAAGAAACCATGAAGGAGATGAACGTCTTTTCCCCTCAAGTGCTAAAAAGAAGAATCTTTCTTTCTCTCTTTCTTTCTTCTTTTTCTTCTCGGTTCTCTTTATAGACATGGGCTGGCATTTCTTTCTCTATCCTTTCTTTCGTTAGGGCCGGACCATCAATCGCAATTTTTCATGACGTATCTTCTTCTCTCGGGGATAGGAAGCTACTATTGATCTTAGGGGCTCCTTGCCTGTAGACGCTGAAGTTGTTTGGAGAGAAGAGAAGAGAATCGAATGAAAGAGAAGAGGAAGAGACGAACTCTCCCGTGTCAAGGAAGGGAAGAACACACTTGGAATCCAGAGGTGCCGGAGAATGCTCTGGATAGAAATGCTTCAAGGTGTGAGATAAAAAGAAGAAGTAGAAGAAGACGGTGAGGAAGAGACAAGAGAAAAGAAGAGAGAGAGAACAAAAACAGGAATGAAAAGAAGAAAATATACTGCTATAAACCGATGAAAGGTTTCAAGAACCTCAACAAGCTGATTCGATGCTCTTCTCTGTTGTTCTTTTCTTTTTCTCCCTTCGACGGTTTCGGTTGCTTGACGTATGTATCTACACGATACACCCGAGAGGTGTATATACACTCGGAAGCTGTACATACACTCGGAAGCTGTACATACATACACAAAGAGAGTCGGCACAGGGTGACGACTGAAAGAAAAGAACGGAGAGGAATTGATGGAAAAGAATGCCTTTTCCAGCAGAACAAAAGAGAAGAAATACTCTTATGAAGACAGTTAGCTCCAAGCAAAAAGAAGAGCGGCCGAAGGGTTTTTCCAAATGCTTCTCATTTCCTCGTTTTCTTTCCTCACACGGTAGGGAGAAGAGAGAGAGAGAAAACGAAAACAACCCAACACTTCGATGCATGCACGCCGAGGTTCATGCGCGGCGCACATGTCTTGAGGAAGCTTTCGCTCTCTTCAGAAGACCGGGAGATACCCACCGATTCTCTCCAATGAAAGCAAGAAAAAAACACAAAACTTTCTTTCTTTTTCTCATCTCTCTTTCTGCTAATTTTTAACATGCTGTTCTTCATATCTCCTACTTGTTCATCTAAAGTCTCTTCCACATGTTGTCTCGATGTAGGTATAAAGAGATCGATGCCGTGTAGCCGGTGTATGTACAGCTGGAAAACAACGCGCAGAGCACATCATCATCATGTGCGAAAGTAGACTCCTTTTATAATCAAGGGAAAGGGACGAGAAGGAGAAGATTTCTCTGGACCGAAAAGGCATAATGAAGACTTCTGACGGTGATGCGGTAAGATTCCCTCCCGGAAGCTTAGAAGAGGAGACGGTAGATAAACATGGTGTAAATAGTGACAGTTGTATGAGGGATCTGCCGGTCCCTCCGTGGAAGATGATGGAGAGGAGATAGAGGGGGACGCCAAGAGAGAAACTATTTCTCTCAGGGGGATTGAGCTGAACTTCTCTTTTTGGAGACTTCCTTTCTTCAAGTGTATGTACACTCGAGTTGTGAAAGGGAGGATCAGTGCTCTTCTTGTTTACGAATCTCCTTGACAAGCCGCAAGCCAATCACTGGGCTATCAAAGTGTATCTCTGTATCTATCTCTATACAGCTAAGTAAGCGTTGTAATAGTAATAGTGACCGCAGTCTTACGAACGGAGATTTACACTATGTCAGGAGGTGCATGCAAACGGATGTGTACGAGGAACAGCATCACACGAGGGAATAGCATCTATCTCTTCATCTGCATGTGTGTATACCCCCTTGTACGTACTGATTTAGGAGGCATTGATCGCATATATAAAACGGTGTCCTTTAGGAGATCAAAGAAACTATCTGCAGTCTTCTCTGTATGTGTCCTGACTACTACCCATCTATCCGTCTATCCAGGAGGCATCGTGAGATTGCTATTCTTTCGCTTTCCTTCCTAATAGAGTGCAGGTGCATACACACACCGGCGCAATATCCTATATTACTTGATCAAACACATCGATATACAAAGATAGATAGATAGATTAAAGATAGATAGATAGACTAAAGATAGATAGATAAAGATAGATGAAGATAGA
>NW_027153282.1:24728-26578 GCF_002600585.1 Cystoisospora suis
AGATAGATAGATAGATAGATTAAAGATAGATAGATAGAGATAGATAGATAACCGATAGATCGAGGTAAATGTGTTGGTGGATATACAAATCTAGATGCAAGATAGATACATAGATAGGGAGGTGGCGAGACAAATGAAATGCTGTGATTGCCACTCATCGCGTCTTTCTCTTTATTTCTCCTCCCCTTCCCCCCCTAAATCTTTCTGAAAAAGAGAAAGCCGCCCCACACCCTTGCTTTGTTAGGCGCAGTCTCAAGCCTCAGACACCTCGGGAGGGGTGGCTATTCCCCCCCCCCCCCGCCGATTAAATGTCGAGGGGTAACACGCTTATAGAGGAGAACGCCTTCACCCTGTCTCTTTCTATAAAGACGACGAGGTTTTATCCCCGTCCTTCAACTGGGAGCCCAAGTGTCTTTTTCTTCGTTTCTCTAAGGAAATTCTAGTGGATTCGAGCTGTGAGAGTGAGAGTTTCATCAGAGAGAAGAAGAAGAAAAGGAGGACTTAGCTCCACAGGGATCGAAGTTTTCCGGGACCTTTCCTACATTCCCGCGCCAATCCAAGCTTAGGGCACCTAGCTCACTATTGAACAGCACAATAAGAAAAGGAAAGAGAAAAGAAAGAAGGAGTATTCGTTAGTAGACAGACTTACATCAGTCAAGTCACTGTCTGTTGCGTTTCTTTCAAGAAAGGAAAATAGGAAAGGAAATTTTTATCTTGGTTTCCTCAAATGGACTTGACAAAGATCCTCTTCTTACTTCCACTATGAGAGGGATGCATTCTATCAAAATCTCTCTATACAGCACGCACACCCCATACTTCCGTAATGATGATTTCCGGTGTATGTACACCTACCCCCTTTACATGGTCCCGTACGCACACCTTTTCTTTCTTTTTTTCTTTTCATCGACTTCCTCTTAACCAAAAGCAAAGACAGAAGAAGTTGTCTCTGTAGGATCCTGGGGCACTATCTCCCTAGGAATCTCTTCTTTTTGATTGATAGATATAAACGTTAAACAGATTTCGAGTCTTCTCGCTTGTCTCTTCACCTACTTCTTCTTCTTTTTCATCGTGACCATTCTTCATTCTTCGCTCCTTTTGATCCACCGGAAAAGAAGAAGGAGAAGAGTGAGAAGCAAGACACTCAGTCAGCTGCAGATCTTGGAGTCTCTCTTGGGTAAAAGGAACACGAAATCGAAGGGAGACCACCTTGACACCCCAATGATGTAGAAGAAATGTGAGAAGCGTTTGCATGCGTTTTGTATGTCGAGGAACGAGATAAAGAAACACAACGGTAATGTGATATTTCTCAAGAATCTCTAGGACCTGACTATACTGCTTAGGAAGAAGAAGACGACACATGTCGAAGCGAATTCCATCTTTACCACCAAGAAGAAGAGATGCCTTCTTCTCTTTCTTTTCACAACTCGAATCTTCCCAAGATGAAGAAGAAGATTCAAGAGGGATCTTCTTACCTTCTGTTCTGATCTTATTCTCGCCATCGATACAAAACGAGCAGGGGTTCAAGTCACTCTCTCTATTATGATCCTTCTCCTTTTTCTTCTCTTCATTCTTTGTATTTGTTCTGTCATCAGAAAGAAGATGAGAAGCTTCGTCTTCTTCGTTTTCTTCTTTGTCAGTATCATCTTCATTATCGAAGGGTACAGACATGTGTATGAAGTGGAATCGAGAGGCGTAAGGAGACTCACAGTTTTCTTTTTCAACAGACCTCTTTGCCTCATCTATCAAGTGAGGGTTTATATCGATACCTATAGCCTTCCTAACATTGTAATCTCTTACTGCGCAGACACACACTCTCCCGTCACCGCAACCTAAGAAGAAAGAAAGAAAGA
>NW_027153283.1:0-6597 GCF_002600585.1 Cystoisospora suis
TGGCCGAAAGTTCACTACGTTGCCCTCTGGTTCTCGAAACTCGACTCACAGTCCGGATATCGTCTGGTGGAGGTTAGCGAGGCTGGTCAGTGGAAGACCGCCTTCAGAACTAGGTACGGCACATTCCAGTTCACAGTGATGCCGTTCGGCCTAGCAGGCACACCGTCAACCTTTCAGCGTCTGATGCAGAATATTTCCTTGGAAGAACTTGACGGTTTTGTAATGGTTTATTTGGACGATGTACTAGTCTACTCGCCGACAAGGTAATTACATATACACCACTGGAAAAAAGTTTTCAGCAAGTGAAGGAGGAACAGCTTTACGTGAAGTTAGCGAAGTGCGAATTCTGCCAGCAGCGAGTTCAGCACCTCGGCGTTGTAATTTCGTCGGAAGGGATAGCAGCGGATCCTGTGAAGCTCAAGACTCTCCGGGACTGGCCTGAAATTTTGAATTACAGGAAGCAGCTGAGGGGGTTCCTCGGCCTGGTGGGCTACTACAGAGGACTGGTACCAAACTTCAACAAACTGGCGCACCCCCTCCACCGCCTGCTTAAAGAAGACAGCGACATGGTGTGGCGAGTGGAACATTCGGAGGCGGTGAAAACCTGAAGGAGGCACTCATCAACGCGGCCAGACTTGAACTCTTCGACCCAGATAAGCCTATTGTCTTGAAAGCAGACGCATCCAAATATGCTGTGGGCGCGGTGCTCGGACAGGATGGGCTCCCAGTAGCTTTCGAGCCAAAGAAGTTGGGGGAAAGGGAGAAATTTGTGCCCGCTCATGAAAGCGAACGGTTGGCCATCGTTTACGCGCTCGGCAAATGGTGAACCGTTCATTGGTACTAGCCTAGTTACCGTCGAGACAGATCATGCGACGTTGAGCCGTATTCTGCAACAAAAACACGTGACTAGTCACTTTGGGTACTGGTTAGATAAGTTAGCCGATTTCAACATCAAGGTCGTCTACAAGTCGGGAAAGCAGAATATGGTCGCGGATGCAATAAGCAGAAGACAGGACTTTGCCGGGTTCATTCAAGAACAGAGAACGAACCAGCCATTCCATATCAGGGACCTGACTTTTTGGAAAGAGCAATACAGGCGGTGCAATAATTTCCAAACACCCTACGATATCATACAGAAGTTAGATAGCCGGGTGCCACGGGGCAACCTCATAGTATACGGCCAAAGGGAGTATTCCTGGGAAGACGGATACCTATGTGTGAGAACTGAAGCCGGGTGGAGCGTCTGTGTGCCTTCGGGGCTTCTACGCAAGACAATTCTGCAGCAATTCCATGACCACGTCTCGGCCGGCCACCCGGGAGTGGAGAGGACTAGAGTAGGTATACGCGGTCTGTTTTGGTGGCCATCAATGGACGGAGACATCAATACGTTTGTGTGTTCTTGCGTAGCCTGTGCCCGTGGGAAGTCATCCCGCTTGCCTTCAGGAGGATTGCTGCAACCACTGCCTATCCCACGTGCACCGTGGGAGGATATTGCAATGGACCTGATCGAGGGGTTACCAACAACCGAGAGCGGAGGCGACGCAATCGTGACGGTAGTCTGTCGCCTGACTGAAATGGCACAGTCCGTTCCTACGAGACAATCAGCGACAGGGGAGGACTTGGCTAATACCTTGACCAAATAAGTCATTCGTCTACATGGTGTCCCCAAGTCTATAGTAAGTGACAGGGACACAAGGTTTACTAGCGAGTTATGGGCGCAGTTGTGCGCAAAATTGAATACCCAGCAGTGCATGTCAACATCCTACCACCCGCAGAGCGACGGACAGGCAGAGAGAACCCATCAAACTGTTGAGCAAGTGCTGAGGTGCTGTCCGGTGGGAAATGAAAATAAGTGGGAGACCGTCCTTCCCCTGTTGGAATTTGCGAACAATTCCACGCAGCACGCAAGTACCAAGTCCGCGCCTTTTGAGCTGCTGTATGGGTTTTGCCTGCCAAGCCGATCTGCCAGCAGCTGGGGCTACCAACTTCATCGGCGCTCGGTCTCCTTCCCCTCCATGCACAAATCAAGTTACGGATGGTCAAGCAGCAACTGGCAAAGGCACAGGAATACCAGACAAAGTACGCAGACCGGCGCCGAAGACCTGTACATTATCAAGAGGGACAAAGGGTGTGGCTAAAGTCTGCGCATCTTCCTCTGCATGAATACGCCAAGGCATTACGACCGAAGTACGTCGGCCCTTTCACAATCGAGAAGACGGTTGGCGAAAACGCGGTGATGTTGCAGTTACCAGCCTCGTGGTTAATTCACCCAGTGTTCCACGTGTCTTTGCTGCGACCGGCCGTGGAAGAACCGAGGGATCTTGCACGGGAACAAAGGGTGCAACAGCCTTTACGGGAGGACGAGTACGAAATTGAAGGTATCTTGGGACACAGGCTAGTGAGGGTCGAAAATAGAGTGCAACTGGAATTTCTCGGCCAAGAGTTGGACGGGGTCACCTCGTGGATCCCAGAGCCAGACCTTGCGAATGCCAAACAATCAATCAGAAGCTACTTTCGGGGGTTTCATAAAAACCAAAGGGACTCGGAAACCGGAGAAGCGTCGCTTCAACCACACAGCGGTAACAGGGCCCATCGGCACCACCATAGAAACGAGCCTGTAGAAACTGGTTTTCAGCAAGCGGCCGGAGTACGAACGCCTGCGAATCCGCCACCGGAGCTTTCCGAAGCACACCAGCAAAGGGGGGGGAAGACCCCGTATCAGCTTCGCCGCCACACATACAAAGAGAACACCACCGCTTGCATCTTCTGGTAGGGCTGATAAAGTCCCCCCGGAGCAGGAGGAATCATCACCAAGGGGGAAGGGGTGTCAGCAGATTTCCCTGCTAACCTACCGGCTCAACGGACTTAGCCACCGATCGTTGCGCTGCGACGCCAATAGCACGTACAAAGAGGGCAGATCTGAGGATCGGCGTCGCACGCGACGAACACTCGACGAGTGTAGCCCTTAGAGACGGTAATGTATTTCCAGTTCGGGGCTAAAGGCCTGGCGCTAGTGACCACGTGCCACAGCAGTAGATATTGTTCTTCTATCCGCTCCCTGAGAAGCGTTGCATACGTACGTGTCGTGAGAGTGTGATGTGGGGGGGCGTTGGTGCCCTGCCGTCGGTGACAGAGAGTGTCCTGCTGACGCGAACCTGGCTTATCGATTTACTGGGCGTAAAAGACCCCAACGGTTGTATCGCGGTCGCCATTTCCGCTATCGCTTCCCCTCGACCGAGGAATATTCTCTGGCACGGGTCAGGTCTCGCTCTTGCCCGTACGATCACACTACACTAACTTGCCTTCGGCCTGACTCGGTTCGTACCTAGCCAGCGGAGGCCAGGAAACAGATATCGCAGCCGCCTGATCAACGTCTGTCGTATCTAAGTGCTAGTCTGTGACATGCCTACAAGTAAAAAGATCTAGTGTGACAGAGCTACTGTAGTAGAATCGAAGGCTGGCTTCGCCACAGGGGTCTGCATCTTAAATGTGAGACATTCTAGTCTGCCAGACGCAGGCAAGGCGGTACAACTCGTCGTCGGGGGTGGACCATACAGTGAAGCAAACGCCCGAAAACTGGACCAGGGGATGTTTTCGAACAGTCTCAGTCGAATTCAAGATGGCCAAGAGTGATAGTGTGAGGCATTCAGGGCCGTTTGGCTCCCTAAGCCTTCTATTGGAGCCTATGTGTCCGGACACCATTTGTGCTCTGGTAACTGTTCGTCATGGTCACCACATCCGCACAACACTTGTGCAGGCGGCGAGGAGTGTGGCCTCCCGTCCTTCGAAGCGTCGTTTCCTTACATCCCCGAGTGAAACGAAACGACGCTTCAAAGCTTCGCTTTTGTGAGAATTCAGGAAAGGTGCAGGCTCCCACGCCACCCCTAGGTTTCTCGCAGCTGCCGGGTTTGTCAATCGCATCGCTACGGCCGAATCGAGCTCTCGAACAGGATTCTGTCAACCGACCCGACGCCGTTGGTCCGTACTATCCGCGCAGTCGAGCGGGACTTGGCACCGTCCTCCGAGGAATAATATCCAGTCTCTTAGATTTGTTTTAGCGTTGCTGTGTATGACAAGAGTGCTTTACACACAGCAAAGTCTCTGCCAGCCCGCAAGAAAAGAAAACGCCTTCCTGTCCATGCCGGAGGCTCCCACTCCATCCGACGTTGAACGCTGTCATAACAGGAGCTTCGACACAAAGAAGAAACGTAAGTTTGAAGGTCTTGAAGGCGGTGACACCGACTTAGGAACGCGCGTGGTCACGTTACCTACGAGTGTATGGCTCCGTTCAGTGCCGCACCCTGCAAAGGCCAGCACGCTCTTTAAGACAAGTGTACGGCGAAAGCCGACGAGGGAACGATGTCTCCTGCAGAGAAGGCATCCCCTTAGACACGACACAGACGAAGAAAATAAGAAAACAACCTCAATATACAGCCAAGGGAGCCCAGAGAAACTCCGCCCTCTCTGTTGCTGTCCCTCCCACAGCCAGGCTGGCTAACCTTATCTATTGCTCTTAGCCTTTCGCGGTTATGATCCCTTGCCAAACAAAAACCAATATGTACCTCCGGTCCAAACAGCAATGCCGGGGACAGCAAACTCAGCAGAGAAAATGACCTCAGTCGGCCGGCTACAGGAGATGCTTTCGTTCCCCGGGCGCCTGGGTAAGCCATTTGTCTCGACCCCGTGCGTTGCATATTAAAGGCCGGTGCACTCGCCTGGAGCAGTTCCTCGAAATCGGACAGTCGTGTGGAACCTCTGGTAAGCTCTCCTTACAAAAGCTTCGCGTACGCGTACTCTGTCTCTCCCGCGGGTTACTCTCACCACAAGCCACAGCCTCACTCATGAAGTCTTCCCCATGTCCGCAGCAGAGGTTGGTAGGTCGACAAAAATTCCTCATCCCTCCCGCGACTCCGTACGGAGTACCGTCGAATAATCGTCGTACAAGCTTGGAAGCGCACTTGTGGACGTTGTCGGGAAACTGGAGAACGCTGCGCATTACCATGAGCGTGGTGGCTGCCTGTGAGCACTCCGCGTGTTTTCGTTATTCCTCGCAGCCTGACCCACTACTCCGTGCTGAGTCGGAGAATGTGCTTACCGTTGGCGTACACGTTCCTGGGTTGCAAGCTAACTCTGTTGCGGACCCGTGTCGGTTTTCTTCTGTGTCTGCTGTTTCCCCCCTCTCCGGTTTAGACAGGTCTAGCGCTAACGCTCCGGCCTTGAGGGGCCTCCCTCTGATCGAAATCGTCCTCGTTCCCCGCCTGGTAGACTTCTATCGTCCTGTGGACCTCCGCCGGCTGCTCTCCTTCCCCCAAGCTCCATAGCGTCACCTCGCCTTAGCGCGGCTGGGTTTATTGACCCGCCTCCCCTCCCTGAAGGCGGCTGTGACGACGCTGGCCCGTAGGGCGTGTTGTTTGGTGGGCCCCGGTTACCATTTGGACTACCGCTGCCTTCTGGCTGTCGCATCGCGTAGCCGGGAGAAGTCCCTGGTGGAGGTGGCATGTAGTATCCAGGGTTCGGCGAGAACATTTGAGGATAAGGAGGAGGCGCTCCTGGGTAACCTCCAGGGAGAAACATGCCTGGATAAGATGGGCCTCCAGGGGGCAGGTGCATGCCTGGGAAGGGGGGCGGCGGCACAAAATCAGGAGGACCGCCGAAGGGGGGCGGAGAGAGCGGCCCATACGGCGGTGTGTGCTGCGATTGCTGGGGGCCGCCGGAAGGAGGACGCTGCCCGGAGGCAGCAAAGGAGGGAGGATGCGGCATTTGCTGAGGAGGGAGGGCTGATGGGCGAGCTGGCGGGCTGGGCATCTGCCTTGGGGAGTCAGGAGGTGCAGTAGAGGAGCCGGTGCCGGAGCCGAGCCCGGACTGCTTCGCACCGTCGTTTTGGTCCTGTTCACTTTTTTCTGACTGATCGTCTCCGTTTTCCGCAGGAGTCCCAGGCAGAGCTTCTGCTGGTTGGGGCTTCCTCTCTTGTTGCGAGCGGGAGAGGCTGTCGGGAGGGAACAAAGGAACCGGAGAGGGGGGCTCTCCGGGCTGGGACGGTGAGAAAGGAGATGCCTCACGCGAATCATTCGCTGCACCCGGCCGGATCCGAGGGGGTCGCAGGTGAGGCATCTGCTGGGCACTAGAAGGGAGCGACGAAGGTGACCCAGGGATTCCCATAGCGTAGGGGTTCGCCTCGAAGTTGAGATCTCTGTTAAAGTCTGACGGCGGCACCCTTGGATGCATTGGCCTGTACGGTGGAGGAGCTGCGCGACCAGCTGCAGAGGGAAACGGAAAATTTGGAGGGACAGGGGGGGGAGCCAAGCCGGGAGGAGCGAGTGGCCCCCCAGGAGGAAAGGGGACCCCAGGAGGAGAAGCTGGCCCGCCAGGAGGAGGAACTCGCCCTCCGGGAGAAGGGACTGGCCCGCCAGGAGGAGGAACCGGCCCGCCAGGAGGAGGAGCCGGCCCGCCAGGAGGAGGAACCGGCCCGCCAGGTGGAAGAGGTGGCCCGCCAGGAGGAGGAGTCGGCCCGCCAGGAGGAGGAACTGGCCCGCCAGGAGGAGGAACTGGCCCGCCAGGAGGAGGAACCGGCCCGCCAGGAGGAGGAAGTGGCCCGCC
>NW_027153283.1:6753-40287 GCF_002600585.1 Cystoisospora suis
GTGGCCCGCCAGGAGGAGGAAGTAACCCGCCAGGAGGAGGAACCGGCCCGCCAGGAGGAAGAGGTGGCCCGCCAGGAGGAAGAGGTGGCCCGCCAGGAGGAGGAAGTGGCCCGCCAGGAGGCGGGAAACGACGCTCGAAGAGATCAGACCAACTGAGAAGAAATAGAAGGGCAGCAGGCCTTCTTTGTATCGTGTACAGGTAGACGTTGATAAGGGAAAAGTAAGACTACATACACGTGCCAACACCTCTCTCTCTTTTGTACAGGGAAGCCTCGCGAGTGCGAACCTAACCCGCAAGGCTGGGCGGCACGGAGTGTAAACCTTGCGATCACTTTGGTCAAGACAGCGACTGCTCTGCATGGCTCTGCACTAGGCAACAGATACAGTCCTCAGGTGAGCAGTGGTAACACTCAGGTTTCTTCCCTCTATAGTTTGGAAGCCGCGGGTCCTCCGAAATACCCCTCTCACTGTTCCCCTACGGCGGGGCGTTGAACCCTAAACTCTAGGAGAAGGTTCATTGAAACTGAACTTCAGAAGACAGCAGAATCGTTGCTTCATGGCTTTCAAAGCGCAGGCAAGAGCATCTGATGCTGCGACGTGTTGCTTTTTCTTCTAGCCTATGAGTTGAAAAGGAGCCATTGGCTGGCTCAGTCGTGCGTTCCTCTGTCGTTGGCTCCTGAGCGGATGATCTCGGTGTCTGAAGATTCCGCTAAGCACCAAGGAGGGAAAAAGAACCCGGAACGCTTTTGAAGCACGGTGCTGGCACGAGGGTGCTGTAGGAACTCCTCTTGGTTAATTGACTTACCTGTCAAGAACACTCTGGAGAAAAGGTCTCTTTTCTGGCGTTTCTTGCCCCTCCCCCTGGGACGCTGGATAGAAGGCGTATCGAACACACTCTGATTTGATCCAGTTGTAACTGAAACGTCCACATGCGTCGTCTTGGAGGCACATCAACCCACACTGGCCGAGACTTATGCTTGACTCCCTTCCCCTCTCTGTACCGCCTTGCAGAGCGACCTGAGGGCGCCTATCAAAGAGAGAAAACAGTTCTTCCCATGCATCAGTCTCCAGTAGTCCAGTTACCGGGCAACTGTCTTCTCGCCCTCCCCTAAGCCGGGACCCGGCCGATTTTGCCCTCGACGACCTGTCGGACACAGACGTATCTTCGATTTTCACATCAAGAATTACTAAACCACAACCGGAGACCTTGTTCATCTCTGCATCTAGATACATAGCCTTTATCAGGAAGTAGCCGAGGAGGCGGTCCCCTGCTGTCTGTCCTTGGGCGTCGATGTTGAAACTGATAGCTGAAGTCTGAGAGCCGTACGTCATTACCCCCGCTTCATGTTGCAGCTGCAGATTCCGAGCAGCAGGTGTGACAGTCGGAGAAAACCGCGAAGAAGCGGCGCGGGCACCTGTTGAGTCACGCTGAGAATTTCCTCGTGGCGTGTCAGCAGGGCCTTTCACTAGTTCTGTCGGGTAAATCAGGATGGCGGTCTCTGCTGGAGGGACGCCGTCGAGAATTTTCAGAGCCGAAAGCCCATCAGGACTCTCCACGCCCATCTGCAACGGAAGAATAAAGAGAAAGAGGTTTGCAAGGATGCTCAACAGAGTTTGTTTGGGAGCTAGAGCTTTCCAGTGGCTGTTGCACCCTCACGCTGCTCGTTCCTCGCGTTGTCTACTACTCCTTCACATATCAAGGGGCAAAGACGCGCACACTCAATGCTTTCTTGCCCATCCGGGCGCGGCTTTGAGCTCTTCTGCGACTGTGTGGTCTGATGTTAGGTGGGCATACGAGGAAAGCTCACGGGTCAAGACCAAAGGAGCGCGCACTGGTAGTGGTGTTCGCCCGGATATCCCGATCCTAGTCTGGATGCAGTCCATTCTTCACTTCGAAACGGCTACCGCGAGCTCTTCGAGCCAGGGCATAGCGCCGGTGCGCCGTTCATTGCATAGCCGTGCACTTGTGTATAACACTTCTCCAGAGAGCGTTACATGATACTTGGCCTCACGGATTCTGCACGAAAAGGTACTTCCGTCGTAACCCCATACATTGTTCAGCTCCACTCATGCTTCGGTTATTCTTACTAGGGCTGAAGACCAATCTCGAGGGGTGTAGCTGGGTGCTATGCTCTTGTAATAGAAGAGGATGCGCCCGCTGGCATGCAGGACAAGCTGAAATGTCGTCATCGAGTTCGAGGACCCTCCTCTCTGGAAGGCCGTACGGCGCTGGTGAACGTTCTGCCACTGCACTATTGCTCGATCTTGCCATCCTTGGAAGTAGACGTTGGATATTCGTGATGGCTCGGTCGGAGGTAAGTCCATCCATAAGGGTGCAAGGATCTACGTAGGCGACCACACCACAAGGCACACGCAGGTCGTCTCGGCAAAGCGGTCAGACGTGTACCTCCGCCCCAAGGCACGACGGAGAAGACGATCTGGCTGAGTATTCAGCAACGTTAACGCGGTGTCTCGTTGGAGGCCCCGACGATAGGCCGAACGCCTGTAGTAACGAGACCGAAGACGGGGGCGCAAGGCTCCGCCTTAAGAAATTTGAGAACGGAGAGGAAACAAAAAGTAAGTAGACACTGGATGACCATGAAGGGGGGAAAGGAAAGACTTTATGGAAGAACTACAGCACCGAAACTGAGGAAGCAATGCAGTGACTGGAGGAAAGAGAAAGGGAGTTACCCGAGAAAAAGACAGCATCGCAGAGCAAGATGAATTTTTCCAAGAGGCAGTGTAAACGTTCTGCCCTTCAGGTACCCGATTTTTAGCCTAGTTGCTCCATTCTCCTGCCTCTTCAAATGTAACCTTAGTTGACTCCTGCGCTCTGTTCTTACGATTCGCACGTGGGTCCACCACTTCAGTTGAGCTGCTTACCACGGTAAGACACTTACCCGCGCCCGCTCTGAGACACCACGTGGAAGCGAGGGCTTGAATGAGGTTTACTTCCGAGCTTTCGGACGCGGTTGCGCTCGCTCGGTGAGTTCTGTGGGTGGTTCAAGCAGTCAGTCGGGCGAAAGTCGATGCAGCGTTCAACGACTTTCTGAAGCCATGAGTGGCTTCTTTCTGGTGCTCGCAGACCGGATGTAGGTGTACACAAAAGTGTACATTCGAACTGAAACTATCATCTACAACAGTGTGCCCGACTGACAACATTGAGGAAGGGGTCTTGAAAAACGGCTGGGGATGTCGTCTGTTTCCAACCTACCCCGTTCGGCGGCTCTGTGGAGGGCATGGCAGGCTGCTTCGTCGGCTCCACCGGCGTGTTCTCGACCGTCGCGAAGCCCTTAGGGGAAACGTACAAATGGCGGTATGACCTGCCCCAGAAAGGGAAGTCGAAGAGCAGCGTCACGCGGCGCACCTTGGTCTGTCGCCCCGGAGTGAACAACGTCTGTCCCGTCTGCATGATGTCATTCCTAAGAGTTGCCACAAACAAAAGAGTTACTTGCACACGCTTACGCGTCATCAGCAGCATCAGGAATGGCCACTTTGTGTGAAGACAAAGTGATTCAGTTCTCAGCTCGCTCACCAGAGGAAGCGGACGGGGGAAAGGCCTGGTGGAGGATCCGCGCCATTGACAATGTAGTCATAGAAGTCCTGGTCGTCCAGCTGTTTTCTCGAGTCCGAGTGTTTCCGCGAACTCGTTTTCTTAGCATCGGGCGTGCCACCATTAGCGCCTAGGGCTGCAGCCGTTAGGACGGGGACGAACTCCACCGAATATCTGACCTCACGGTGAAACAGAAGTTCGCCTTTCTCGATCTGCACTGTTTGCTTTGTTTGTGTGTTCACCGGGACAGTAACACTCAATATCGGCGGAGTTACTGTGACGTCGATGGTCTGACATCTCAAGCGCACTGTGTATATCCTCATGACGGGAGACGAAGGCTCATCCTCTTGGACACTGGCAGAACCGGAGGCGGGTGCATCCAGACGGGCCCCCAGGGTCAGAATGGCCTCTTCGCCCCCGCGGTCAGACACGTGACAGCCAACCTGAGAAGGCGAGAACCCGGGTTGGCGACGCACAGGCTTGAAGAAGCTGGTACGGCACAAAGTATGCAGCAAGCCCAACAGCGGCTGCTCCGTGCACGCCTCTCGTCTTTACTCAGCCTCACACGATTCGCTCTCCTTGGTAAAACTAAAACAGGGTTCCCCAAGCAAACCGGCAAGTTTAGTTTCTGATGACGCAGGTGTACTCACGTGCCGTAAACTCTATACCCTTCAACCAATCGCTTGTGGCTATATCAACCATCCGTGACTTGCCCCTGTGCTGTTACCGTACTATCTCCGTGGCCTGACCCAGACTGGTTTTCAAGAAAGCAGAACAGCCAGTGAAGGAAGGGTTCTCTGGTTCACCTTGATCGGGGCAAGCGGGACGCGCTTCTCAATTTTGATCTCCCCTTCGCCAACGCCCGGCAAGACGTAAAAAGTGCCAGGGGTTGTCGCGTCAATCTTTACGACGCGCAGGATAACCGGCCCTTGGTCGATCGGCACGCGCATCGGCAACTCGACAGGCTGGGAGTGAAGCCCTCTCAGAGCGGGTTCCAGAGCAACGACGGGAGGAAACTCGATGACAGGAGACTCTGCTACTTGTAGCCTGATAGGCATGTTCACGAAATTCATGGGAGTGCCTTGGAAATTGGCAAGGACTCGTAACTGGGTTCTGCAGAAGGTGAAGAAACACAGAAAAGCCACATTGCTGCTCCCGCTCTGACTGGAGAGAAATAGCATAGCCGCCAGCGGACAACTGTTCGTGTGCTTTGTCTTTCGGAATAGACGGCCTCTCCGTGTCTGAGGTAACTTCGGAGGGGAGCACAACTGCGCTTCCCATGTACCCCCCATGTGCAGAACCGTGATAGGGCTCAAAAAAAAGCCAGGTGGGCGTGACCCTCCGATTTCGACTGACGGCCTAGTTGTGTAACCTCAACCGGGTAATCGGAAGAAATACGTCGCACGCGAATCTTGTCGCAGCGAAGACGGTAGCTTACGACTGCAGACACATCAAGAGTGTAGAGGCATTCTAGCCTTCTCGGCCACAGCCGGAGTTTCAGGGGCTTTGTTCTTGTCAAAAACGTGTCTCTTGTTGCAGCGTGGTGCCGACCTGTACGAGCCATTTTGCTTCCCGAGCAACTCCAGAGAAATCTTGGCCTCTCCACGCTGTGGCAGCGTTGTTGGCGCATCCACCGTGATCCACTGCCCGAGCATGTCCTGCATGGTCTGCGTGACAATGTATAGACAGTCGTGTTTCTTACAGGGTCAATATTGTGGGCTAGCACTAAAGAAAAGGGGTTAGCTGACTAAGGAGCTCTTTCCTGAGATCCTTTACTCCTAGCCATACAAAGTGTCTCCTTCCTTCGAGGCCTAAGACACAACCTGCAGGGCTGCGAACGCAGGACGGCTTTGATGTGAATCAACCTGAAATTGAGTCCCCAGCCAGGAAAAAGGCAGTGGGTGTACGTGGTGCCCAGGAAGAGGCGGCGTCGCCCTACCCCGTGTTCTTCCTCTTTGTATAGCTGTCCGCACCCTCTCTGAGACGCTAAGTAGGTCTGTTTGCTTTCGACCTGACTCAAGCTGGCCCGTCACTCCAGGCTTGCCGTAAACAGAGGCCGCCACTGCAATACTGTATAGCTGGCTGCCCCTTACAGAGGTGGAAAGAGCTGAGACAGCCTGGTCAGGTCTCGTCCGAGGTTCGTGCATTTTCTCACCAACACCGCAGTGTACGCATCGACAAGCCCGTGGCCAACTTTGTGCATGATAGTGGGCATATGATTTGACGTCGCAACGAGCACCCTGCGGATCTCGTCATAGGTCGCCTCCGGCTTCATAGTCCAGAGGAGTGATGCAATACCGGCGACCAGTGGACACGCTTGTGACGTCCCATCTTTGTATTCATATGAGTCCAGCAGCCAAGTGCTAAAGATGTTCGTGCCCGGAGCAGCCAGATCCACTGTGTGCTTGCCGAAGTGGGAGAACGTCGCCAGTTCTCCACCCTGTCCAATGGCTGCAACAGTCAAAACGTTGTCGTTGGGCAACGCCGCGGGATACAGTGGAGCCTCGTCGAGGTCTCGAGCGCCCCCCCCTGTCCCACCACCTCCACTTGCGTTACCCGAAGCTGCAACAACAAGCATGTTTTTCGCAGCTGCTCTGTGGACCGCTTCGATCATGGTGCGAGGTAACCGGGCAGCGTTGCCCCATGAGTTTGAGCTGACGGACGCTCCGTTTTGGATGGCATAGTCTAGGCACCTCGCTGCGTCTGAAACGTAGCCTGTGTCACCTTCCATGAACTTCAACGCCATGATGCGTGCTTTCGTGTTGATTCCTGCAATACCCAGCCCGTTATTCATCTGTGCTCCAATGATGCCCGCACAATGAGTGCCGTGGCCATCCCGGTCCATTGGATCACCTCGCTCGTTCACGAAGTCGTAACCGTAAACGTCGTCGACGTACCCGTTCCCTGTAGTTAACACCAAGATGCCAGGTCCAGAAAAGCATGGAGACAGCACGGAACAGAGGAGTTAAGTAGCGAACATGTGCAGAGACTACTCTGTGGTTCGATTTACAGTGGAGTTTCGGGAAGGAGAGGTGCCAACTCGACGTGCTTCGTGTCTCCTTCATAATGTGTGATCACTCTGGTAAGACACCCGCCGCTCCCTGTAACCGGTACTGACATTCCCTAATCGTCCAGATGAAAGTGAGCGGTCTTCCTTACCGTCATCGTCAACACCCGGTACACCGTAGAGTTCCTTCATGTTGACCCACATCTGGTTTTTCAGGTCGGGATGCAAGTAGTTCACACCTGTATCGATAACCGCGACAATGCGACCCTTGCTGTCGTCTCGGCCTGCCTGCTCTACCGCCTGGTTGAAGACTTCCCAAGCCTGCGGAGCATTTACATCGACCATGCGGTTGCGGGGATAGTGCAGATTCCACTGGAGGCTGAATAACTGGTCATTAGGAATCACTTCCAAAGCATATACAACTTCGTCGAACTCGACGAAGTCAACGTCCGCCACCTGCGCGAAGGCTTCGCGCAGGCGCTGTGCGTCTGAAGCGCCATACATCATGGACTCTTCCATCTGAACCACCAGAAGGTCGAGTTGCTTTAGGTGATTCATGCTGGATACCAGCTGGGCCTGCAAGTAGTGAGGAGACAAAGGCAGGATGCCATCGTTCGGAGACGAAGGAAATTCAAGGCGACTACCTTGTCCGGAAACTCAGCTCTGTGCCCTTGCGTGCCGGTTCGCAACTGCCAACGGAAGCAGTACACAGGCGACGCACATGGGTCTCTTATTCCAGTTCGAGCGTCCTTTTCACAGGTGGAAAGAGTGTGTCGAGATTGAACTGCCACTACCCGTCTCAGAGATTTCAGGTGCACTCTGGGTCAAGACTGCCGTGTTGCGATAGCTGTCTTATGTGAGTCACTTGCTCTCCCCCCCTTCGTGTTGCGCGCAGTACGGACCCTGTCTCCCGGTGTCTCCTGGCGTTCTTTCCTTCCTTGTTTCTGTCACGCTTCCTCTGCTACACCAAATGCCTATCTCTTCTTTGTCCCTCTCACCTGCTGCTCGCTGAACGAGAACAAACTGCGTAGGCTTGATTCCAGCTCCTGGGGGTCGTCGACCGTGACACTGACCCCTGCTGCTGCATTGGTATCGCCGTATGCCGCCACACCGACAATTCCCTGGTCGAGCCACTTCTGGTGCTGGTACTCCCTGGTCTTGTGGTCAAGCTCACGCGCGCGGTTCCCTTCTTTCATCTTCAGAATCAGTCGGGTAGGGAGAGATGATTCTCCTACCTTGAGCGGAAACAACGCTCTGGGGTCGGCAGCCTCAACGCCCCAGTCTGCTCCCCAGCTTCCCCCCCAACTGTGAGCTTTGGCGGAAGATGCGAATGTATTTTGGGGCCGGGCGTTTCCTGAGGTAATTCCAGGAGAAACATCGGTGCCCTCGACTTGCCCCGGATTTCCTCTAGAGAAATCCTGATACCCACTGAACGGCCCATTATGTCCGCGCCCACCAATAAATGCGCTGCCACTAGAAGCGAAGCTGCTGAACGGAGTGATACTGTTAGTCGCCGCTCCTGAGGACAAGGGTCTTTGGGGGGCCTGTTCACGCCGAAGCTGCTGCTGGGCGGAGGGTGACGCAGGCCCGATCTCTGTAGAGCCTTCAGCAGATTCGCTGTCATCTTGAACTCCCTCCTCTGCGGCCGGTTCCTTCGTCTTTTTCTGCTTCACTTTCTCTCCCTCCAGTAAGTCAGAGAGTTCATCAGCCGTCAACTCCGTGGACTCGACAGATCCCCGACTGTCAAAACTCGCCGGACGAGCCTTTGCAGGTCCTATCACCTCACCGTTGTCCACTGTCACGATCAGTTGGCCGTCGTAAGGATACGGATTCTTGACCCCGACGGAGATTGTCTTCTTCTCCCCCAGAGCAAGTATTTCGTTCACAGCTGAAACGCTGGTCACGTCAGACTGGGCGAAGGCACTGGGAAACTTCAGCAAGAAGGCACCACGCGGGGAGGACTCCCACGCAACCAGAACGGAAACCGCGGCTAGCAGTGCAAGCTTAACAACCGACAAGAGCACAGAGGATGTCTCGAAAAGGCAAAGAGGACGAGTGACCCAAACCAAGTAGGGACCTTGTGAAGGCCTACACGAGACCCGCGGAGTCTCCGTGACCTGGAGTGTCCGCTCGGCACCTACGAGCCTAAACATGTCGGCTCCATTTTTGCTTGGAAGTAGCGTCCACACGACTAGCAGTCGTCTGCTGAAGATCTTAGACAAAGGCACCACAGATAGGACTAGCATTCCAATCCATGGTGTGCCTGGGCAGCCGATCGGGACCAGAGATGAAATAGTGACAATGAAACAAAAAGCCAGGCTCGCAGGCAATTGGAGCAGAAGCTGGGGCCTCTTGGGCGCTGACAAGCTCTTTTTTTTTTCCACGTCCTCGCCAGCGACAGTCTCGGCCGCAGCTCGTTGGTTGGTGCCAACTTCCTTTTTGTCTGCATCGCGCTGAAGGACAGGCACTACATTCTCGCTTGTCCTTGCTGGTGGTACAGCCTCCTGAGTCGAATGTACTGGAGAGCTTCTGCTGTTGGACTGAAGCCACGCTTTTGTTGACGGGTCCGCATTGTTTGCCACTGAAGGCCCCAGCGCGGGCCTGCCGAGTCTCGCCGAGGTCATGTGGCCGAGGGATATTCTTTCCCCAGCTTGCGAGCCCGAGTATGGGTTGACGTCCTGCATAATTGGCTGTGTCCCTGGCATGTTCCGCAGTATACTGCAGCGCTCATATTGGCCGCTGAGCAGTAAACTGCAGCGGCTACAGAGGCCTCCAGCATGGACTGCGGCCCGCACACAGAAACTTGCTCGGCTCTCTTGCCCCATGGCGGAGGAACAACAGCTGTGTCAAGGAGTAGTTTGAGGTGGCCGAGCTAAGCCTTTTGCCCAAGAAGGACACACCAGGGATTTGAAGGGGAGGGGGGTAGGCCGCTGCACCGCTACTCGTATAAAATCCTGCTGTCTCTGGGCTAGGTGTCCGCGAGAAGAACGAAAGAGGGTCGCCAAAAGTAATGACGGACGTGATGGGGTCTGAAAGGTACCTGTTGCACAAGAACCCCATAGTGAAAGTTTCTCCGACGGACGGGAAGCGGGTATCGGCCACCCGCTGTGTGCGAGTGTGCTTCTCGGAAGGAGCCAGCTAGGACGACATCGACCCTTTGAAGTGTCTCCCCGGGAGCTCTTGCACAGTCTGCCTTCGTTGCTCGAGAAAAGCAAGCGTTCCCGGCTCGCAGGCCGCCAAGGCGAAAGCAATAAATTCTCCGGGGGAGCAGCCCTCGCGCAGCTCCTTCACCTTACCACTTTGCCTCACTTGACCTGCTGGTCGCTCAGGCTGGCTTCCTCATTCCAGCTGCGACAGCCGGGGAAGAAGTCTCTACCATCACTGATGAAATCGAGAGCACTGAGTGCGAAGTAGCTACAGTCGACCAAGAAAGCAGAGGTGGATATATGGCTTTCTCTTAAAAGTTTGGAGCGGGCAGACGTGAGATAGTCGTAGCCCCCGAAAAGATCCGGCAAGCCGAGCAACAGGCTTGTCGACAGCGGTCCGCCTCGAAGAAGGTGCCGGGATGGAAACAAGAAATGGAACACCTCAAACCTGTTCTTGTTCAGTCAGGATCCAGGCTGCGGCGTAACTACATGATAGTCGTGTATTCTGGAACTCCGTGGGGAGCTGAAAAGGAAAAAAACCTGAACTCAAGGCAAGTGCCTCTGACCGGAGTCTTGAACTCTCCTTTTCTCCCTCAGAAGCGGCCGCCAGCAACTGCGGGCCATTCACCGATGGTTCCGCAATAGTACGTCGAAGACACACCTGTCCCAGGACCTGAACACGCAAAGCTCTGCCGATGTGGAGCAGAAAATTGTCTTCTCCCCTGGAACTCCTTCACGTGGAAGTGCGTGCCTGCACCCCCATTCTTCTAGTGCTTTCCGGATCGAGACGGTTAACGTCTTCAGGAGTCCACACCGGCAGCTCTACTCCTATTCTGGTCAGACTGGTCTTCCTGCCTCAGATCGGGACATGCAGTCTCTTGCACATTAAGGCAGCACAACAGCGCTGTCATATGCAAACGTTGGACTAGACGAAGCATGCTCGCGTACGAGAAAAGAGAACTGACTGCACTGCAGCCCAAGTTCCGATAGACGCGCACGTGGAGCCCGGGTCATGTCACACCCGCACCCTCACTAACCCGCAGGTGAGGAGCAGTGCTTGGGGGGAGAAGGAAGGTGTCAAACAAAGAAGTCCAAGATTCAAGAGCTGGAAGTTTGCCGCATGTAAAAGAAACCGCGGTCCCAATTCTGCCGAGCCTTGCGACAGCGGGATCAAAAACCCAAAAACCAGCAGGGTACTTACGCGCGGGCGTGCAGTTTCCCCGGCGATCGTGTGTGTTCAGTCTTCTTCTACAGGTGACAGGATAAAACCTGAGGTTTCGCTGCTGTAGATGCTGATCCTTGTTGGCTCTGCGGACGTATCCTGCCTTGCCAACTCGCTCACATCTAAGGGGGCTGCCGGCCGGTCGGTCCTCACGGGAGTTCAGGCGAAAGCTGAATGTAGGGCATCCGCTGCTCCTCCGCTTCTCACCAGTATGAAGAGACTAGGGTTACCTGAGAAGGTCGCAGTCCAACACTGCTCTGTACCAACGCATCCGCGAAAGACTCCATACTTGTGTCACACACCTGTGTGCAGCGCCTAAATATTTTTTTTGAGCAGCGTCGAAAATGTCGACCTGCAAGGCACCTGTTTGGCTGGCGCCGTTCTCTGTAGTCTTACACAGCGGCTGTGGTGATGCACTAGAGACAGCAGCTCCCCCGTGACACGAGGAAAAAGTGGAATGCACGTCTTTGGTTCCAGTCCGGAAGGCAGATGTCGCAGTCGTGCGCTGGGGAATGGCTGTGTCTGTCAGACTGAAAAGCCAGTATCTATACGATTACTGTGTTACTTTCATTTCCTACTACAGCTCTCAACTAGAGTAGCTGTTCTGCTAGCCGGGATGAGAGACCAGAGAGAGCATCGGCACACATCCACGGCTAAGGCCCTTATCCGGCAACACGCAATCTCAGTGGGAGGGGTCTGAGTCTGTTATTTCCCTTCAACTTCAATCATCGCAGCGCAGAGTTTAGGGCTTATGCAATTGACAGACTCACACCCCTCCCACTGAGATTGCATGTTGCCGAATAAGGGCCTTAGCTGCGAATGTGTGCCGATGCTCTCTCCGGTTTTCCCACAACACGGCCTGCGGCAACGGGAAAGTTTCCTACGCTTCACCGGCACAAACCGTCCACGAGTGGTCACGTGGGGCGCGCCTCCGCTCAGGAGCGTTTTCTGGTGTTCGTTCCTGTCCGGGATTACCTAAGGTAACGCACGCTGCCAAGACTGATCGGGTCGGAGTGCAGTTTGGCTGGGCCGTCGCCGGTGGTACCCCCCGTGCGCCCGACCGTAGGAAGACATGTATTTCCCTGGCTGTGGCGTTTGTCTAACTCTCCGTCCCTGCTAGCCGGTGAGGGAGGCAGCGTAGTGTTTCTAGTTGGAGCGTTGTCACCTTCCCGCTGCTTCCGCCATGAGGCTTGTATCTGAAATTTTCTTTTTGGCTGGCCCTTGTGGTTGATCTCATTTAATGGCGCTGCGTCGTTTTTTTTCTGGCGTTCTCGGGGGGTCTCGCAGGGTCAGCCTGGCTTTGGCTCATCCCTCGTGAGTCAAACCCGCTTGTAATTTTTTTTAGCGTCGGGGTGCTCAGTTTCCTTCCCGCCCTTCAATCCAACAAACACCCTGGCGGCAAGGTCCCTTCGCGCGCTTCAATTTCGAGGCTCCACCTGAATGCCTCCCAGAGGATAAGGCTATTTACGAGCTGCAACCTTTAGCTTCTCTTTCAAGATGCGGCAACCACGCAGTAGGAGGTTGCTACCCGTTTGTGGTCTGCTGCTGTTTTGCTGCTTCGCCGAAGGTGAGAGAAGAGCCTGGTCGGGTGCGTCACAGACAACCAAGAGGCAGCAGGCCTTACTGTGCGTCTCCTGGACGGCGGGGTGATGTCTGCAGTACACGAGGAGCCATTCAAGAATGAGGTACAGTCTCCATGCACACACTCGGAACCTGGAGCTTACCGAGCAGCGTGACAGCCGGGCGCAGATCCCGTTAGCTCGGTGAATGGTGGTCCTCAAGCCTGTTCCGCTTATCGACTCCTCCCTGACGCACCTTCACCAGCTTCATGTAGCTGACAGAAGGGTTTGCAGTCGCGGACAACATGGCCTGGAAGTCTGCCAGGCCATATTGCCCGTACATGTACCGCTCCTGTCTTTCCTCCCTTCTATCCGTACGTTGCCATCTCGGTGCGGACGGCTACGGTACTTGCATCTCCAGGAGCTTTTCCTTGTTGGCCTTTGCGCTTATGCAGATTTATGCGCCGGAACCGCCCAGTTGAGCACCGGCCCCGTCAATAGGCAATCATCTCAGCCTGTCAACAAGGTGGGTGTGGGCTGTCGGAACTGTGAGCTGATGTTCCAGCCGTGCGATGTGCGCTGCGAACTTGCAGCCACACTTCAGCTAGACAGGACGGGGGGCCCGCTCATCCGGCTTAGCAACAGCACGACTCGACACTGTTGTGAAGCTCTCGCCGCTCCCGACAGGCAAGGTGCACCCATTCTCGCAGAAGTTTTCTCAGCATCTCTCATTATTCTTGGTGCCGCAAACCTGGAAGCGACTGGTGCTTCTGAGTCTTCTTCCTGCATTAGTTGCACGTAAAAGAGCAATTTTGAGGCGCAAAGACGCTGCGGGTGGCTGTGTTTTGCGGGACTACGAGGGCCAGTTAGAGAACGCGTCTTCATACGGTTCAGCGCTGCTGACAGACGGTGGTGACCTACCCGCTTCGTTCCTGTCCGTCAGACACATGAAAGAACCGGTAGTTTTTCTCCCGAGGACATGGCTGCTGAAGGATTCGCTTACATGGCTCTTCGACAGGGGACACACGACGGTACGTCTCGGACATTTACCCTTTTGTGCCTCTGGCTTTCGTGTTGCTGGCTGTCGTCGAAATCTCTGGACGTTAGGCGCGGAGGTATTCTCCTAGTGTGTCCCGTGGTCACGTGTGACTTGGGTGCTTCCGAGTGAAGTCTTTAATCCCCTTCTTCGTCAGAGACGACCAATGCTAGGCGCCTTGGCTTCAGAGCGTCCCCTCGAAGGGTTGCATGTACTACGGCACTTCTGTAATTGCTCCGTCAGCTCGGTTCTCACGGAAACGGTACGATGAAGCCACCTCAATCTGGAGATCTGACGATTTCAGAGAACCCAAGTTTGGTCGAGTTTTGCCGGTGCAAACCTCAGGGATTTCTACGGGAAGGGAAGGGGAAGCGCTAGCTCTACAGACTGCGACTAGGCCGACCGAGCTGTTGGGCGTTACCGTTTAGAAGCGAGTTGTGTGGGCACTGCCGCGTTGAGAGTGGTCACGCGGCTGCCAAACCCCGCATGAGCAACCGCGCTGAACTCGTTTGCTTGCTTTTTCCAGGCCTTCTGGAGTGCCTGCAATGGATCGGGGCGGATTATCAAGTCCACCAGAGAGAATACTGCCGGCGTCACAAGTCCCACAGGCGGGCGCTCTGCCAGCAAGCCACCCAACAGGTCTTACAAGCTCTTCGGCCCTGGCAGGATCGGACTGTGCCAGGTTTGTTGCCACCGCCGTCCAGATAAGAGCTTCCGGCGGGTTGGAACACCGGCATAGGTCCCAATTCCCGTTTTTCGACGAGCAGCTGCAACCCCGATACCTGTGTGCAAGCGTGCTGGGGGATTACGTCGCACGTGTGGTTACTTGTTTCCCAAGAGGGAATGTTGGTCGCTGGACTGCAGTCCTCTACAGAGGAGTGCGTCCATGCAGCTACGACTGTAACCACGCCAGTGGACAGCAATCAGTTCAAGTACACTAGTAATCACCTCTCAAATACGTGTCTGCGCTCTAGGAGGTGCTGTTCCGAGCGAGTATGAACGTGCGGGCCACCCTTGTCGCTTTACGTGGTGTTATGATACTTCACTCAAAGTACCGCTATGTGCCTCTGATCTTCAAGCGTGAACTGACCATTCTTTGGAGATAGCAAGGTCCCTTGGGGCTAGGATGCTTAGCGTAGCTGCTGTACACTACCCCTGCAGTCCGTTCCGTACTACGTGTGCTAAGCTGGTCAGTCTGGGAGGGCTCCCTTGAAATGCAAGGGCATGGAGTAGTTTTTCGGATCCCTTGCGTCGTCTTGGTTCACTTCGGCTGTCCTTCGTCACTCTTCAAGCGCTGCCCACAGAGGCTACTCCGTGTCGGTTTGATGGTGGCTAAGCAGCTGGGCAGAAAGCCTGTGGTATCTCATTCTGCAGAGGCGCTCTCCGAGAGTCGGATACCACTATCCCATCCGGCCTACAAGCGAGAGAACGACCAGGCGCCTCCCGAAGCCGCGTGTAAGTGTCCGATTTTTTGGAAACTAGGTGCCGGATCTTTACCAGACACGCAGACTGCGGAATAGGACCTCCCGTACACTATCCCCTTACTCTCTTTTCCGTCACGCGGAAGTGAGGCTAGGAACCACCCCCACCAAAGCTCACGAGCAGCCCACGACACCCATGGCGACATGTTGTGGCGTGCAGCTGTGTCTTATATCGTCACGTCGTTATCTCTCTGAGGGCTTTGTCTTTCACGTCATGATCTCGTTGAGATATGCTTCCTTGACCAACCGGTAGCTGGGAGACGGGCCGTGTTTCATTGTCCGTGGGGACCGTGCTTCCACTGTGCAGTGGTCTCAACTGTGCGCAGGCTATCAGGCGGGGCCGCCTTTCGTGATTCCCACAGTTCACATTTTTGGAAAAAAGTCAAATACCCAAGGGCGGTTTTCTAGACACTTTGCTTGTAGCGCTTCCCGGAGAAGAAGAGATGGTTGTGGACTGGTCAAGCCTTGAAGAGTACATAGACTCTATTTTCCTTCCCCCTGTCCCTTGGCGTCCTCTACAAACTCGGTACACCGATTTCCAAGGACTCGAAGGCCGCTCATGCTCTTTCGACGAAGCAAACCACCTAGCCTACGATATGCCTTCTTCCGAAAAAGCTCGACAGGTTAGCACTGTGGCACAGTAGCGTGTTGATGTTTTGCTGGCCTGGCCTCACCGAGTAGGGTGCGAAGCCGTCGGGTGGTGTTTGTAACCCTGGACCAGCCCGTCATGCTGTCCCCGTATAGTAACGGTGTATGTCTTTCTGGAAACCCGTTTTCATCTGGAGCACTTTTCATATGAAATCCATGGTGAGTGTGCCGTGCACACGAACTCTGCTTTGCACCCCCTTGAGTTAGGTCCACGAAAGACTGCGACCCTCCTCTGCACAAGCTGTGCAGTCCGCGACTCGGTCTGAGAATTGCACGAGACACAAAGCAGTGTGCCGAGGCAAACAGGACCAGGCTCGCAGCCACTGGTCTACGGACGTTGCTACTTCTCTCACTGTGCACACAGCGAAGGCACTGTGTCTCCTTGGCCAGTTCGGAAAAACAAAGTGCTCGTTTGGTGCAGCTTGCTTCCTACAGTGCTCAGTGCTGAAAACCCGTAGACGAACTTTGTTCGGTTCGCCTGGGTGGCTCGTGGACGGAAGCGAGGGAAACTAGCAGCAGTGCACGATACTCAGCAGGCGGGCTAACCATAGACGCTTATGCGGTCCTAAGTGCATTGCAATAGTGCCGTCTATGGGTCCTCAGGCACCTCCCTTCGCGCGGCTGTCCATCGCACCCAGGGGGATGGAGGCCGCATCTTTACTTTGCAGTGGTTTCCGCGTACCTCTCCGTACAAGTGCACCGGGTCTACAACTGAGATTCAGAGAGGGCGGCTTGTAGTGGAAAGAGCTTTCCGTGAAGACCTGAAATGTATCAATTGCTGGTCTGTCGTCTGTTGGTGTAGGCTTGGTTACTCGAGAAGTTGAGCGCGCTAATGATGCCTCCCGAAGCAGATCCCGTCAAAATCGACTTCATTGTGTCCCTTGTTAGCTTTAAAAGTTGTGCCCGGCAAGATCGGAGACACTCTTCAAAACTCGTAGAGCTGAAATTTGGAGGCCAGGAGAAGCGTTTACCTGGTCCTCTGGTTCGCCGACTGCTTCTTGCTGTCAAAATCGGTACTCTTTTTGGCATACGAGGACAGAACGTCTTCTGCTATCCCGATTTTACCTCGTATGGAGTACACCGCGCTTCCTGCTCGATGATGCGACTTCACATAAAACTGCTTGAGGCCACGAGAACGCTCGTTTCCCTCATCAAGTCGGGACACCGCAGTTCAGCCGAGGACGCCTTGCAAAATCTGCGGCAATCGGTGGCTTCACAGCGCGTTGCGGAAGATAAGCTGAGCTCAGCGGACAGCGCCGTCCACTACCGAACTACGGGGATTGCTTTATTTGGTAAGAACACTCGACCAACAAACGCAGGACTAGTTTCCCGTCAAGTTTGATCGGATGTGGTTTCTCAGATCAGTGCCTAGTTGGCTCGTTGGCTGGTGCTATATGCGAAGGAACGGTCGCTGGGTTTCCTCGGAGGTACTGCAGTATATCCATACAGGCTCCTCGGTAGATTGCTGCACAGTGGATGGGTATTCGTGAGGGCACTGACCTCTAAAGATACTTCAGTCACCAAAATCGACTTCACTTGCTCGAGCCCCCACGCCCGGCTTCAAACAGGCAGACCCTACGAACCGTCAGTCAAGCAGTTACGTAGGAACGCTCGAGAGAGTAGTCGTTACTGGAGCTCAACCCTTCTCCAGGTTTAGTGAGCGACAGGCTGGAGTGCTTGCGTTCGCCTTGGCATCTCCAGTGAACTGCTAAGCTTTTCAAGGTTCTGTCACCCCTGGAATAGGAAACACGGGTCCGCCACAGAGAAATCATCTTTCTTATAGGCAACTCTTTTCCTGCTACACTAGCTCGATTTTGCATCAATCAGAGAGAGAAGTGCAGTCTTCGAGGGGGTTAGGGGAGAACACCATGGTTCAGGTTTGCGGGTTGTGTTTTTGCACAGCGATCATGAGAAGAGCGGAGCCAGTTCGTTACCGGAGAGCGAAGCTCGCTGTCGGTATGAGAATAAGATCATTTACCAGGCTGGCCAGACGGATTTTCGGTTTTGTTACAAACCCGTGTCCCGGCTCTGTACTTGCACCTGATCCCCCAGATGTCCCCCTCAGGCCGGAAGAAAGGCGAGAACGGGAGGCGCTTGCCCGGGCAGTTGGTCGACACCTCCAGGCTGCGATTATTTGCGGGACAGGATCTACCAAGGGCCTTTCAAAACTCACTTTCGCAGCTACGGAGAGGATGTTCCATGCCATGTTCACTCAGTATCCCTCTCTGCTTTATCGTAGACTGACTGCGACCGGATCAACGGGTGGGCTAGCTGTATTGCCTCTGCTACTTCATCACGTGACAGTGGCTAGTAGCTACAATAACAACATTTTCAGATCCCTGGCTGTCGTACTGCAGGGTGGCGCTGCCACAGGAGGCTGGTAAAGGGTTCCACACAAGGCAAGGCCGTCTCTCCCGAAGCGTGCGTATTCAATGTGATATTCAGGATGGTGCTGTGTCTACTGAGAGAAAGAAAAGAGCCTCAGAGCGTCGACGCGAGGAAGTAGAGGCCATTCTCAGTTTGGGCGCTTCTGGCTTCAGTTCGCTTGAGTCAAACTTCGCTGCTCCGAACGTGAAGCGGCAGCTCCAAGTCTGCTCAGTCAGTTATGAGGGGGCTGGTAACAGCCCGTTCGTTGTCGCACTGGAAGCGAATTTCAGCACCTACTTTCGTTCTTGTGCTTTAGTACCTCCCTGAACAAGTGTGGAACATTGAGCTTTCTTTGGGGAATTCCGAGGGACGTCCTTTAGACTCCCGAAGAATGCAGTTCGTCTCTTTTTACCCCAACATGTTCTGAGCATCTCGCACACAAAGTAATTGATATTGGGAACCTTCGCCTCTATTCAGACTGCAGAATGAGAAAAAACAGGCTGGCGCAGCTTGTGTTGCTCGTCTTCCACAGAGCCGTGGCTTCTACGGTTTCTCTGCAGGAGGCAGGCGCTCTTCGACGTCACAGACTGCTGTCATCGTCCGAAGCAGAGTGAGGTGCCAAGCTGTGGGGGCCTCTGTCCTATCTGGCGAAACGTTGGTCTTCTGAAAGAGATGATACTCATGAGCTGTTTGATTCCGAGGCACGGCAGTTCGTTCAGGTGTGATTTTTCCTTCTATTTCAAAGTGATAGGGAAAAGGGGTATTCCCCCGTACGATTATACATGTCCCACCCGGAGTCTTTTCGCTGAGGATTCTCGCTTGTCGGACGCACTCTTACATCCAGGAACTCTTTCGTCATGTATGGGCAGCGTGCCTTCTCTTCGCCCAACGAAGAGAGGATCGCTGAAGCTCCCGCTGCTCTGCCCGGAGGAACGGCGCTCCTGGTGTTCCCACATTCCAGCACCCGCATGCTCACAATAACAGCCTCTAGCTTCTGGAGCTGCTGCGCAGGTTTTCATTACCGGGTCCACTTCGCGCACTTCTCCGGCTGTTTTGCGGGCTTGAACCTACCTACAACTTACTAACTGCGCAGGAGACGGCTAGCTTATTCCCTAGCTCCGTCCACCTGCTTCTCGCTTTGCCAACCTTTGCACCTATCGTGAGGGCCAGAGTTCGCTGTGCTCGGGGAGTTGATACCAACTCCTTGACTTGCCAGGGCTCTCTCTGCAAGAACCGGGAAGGAGTAGAAGAGCGACGTGGCTGAGTGGTCTACGAACGGCATTCAACTCCGGCACGTGAAAAGCCCATCAGCGCTGGGGAGCCGTACAGCCCGTTGCTACCACAGGCCCCACTCAGCGGTGTCACGGCACCCCCTGGAAGAAGCGGTCGACGTGGGGGGCACCCCGCATGGAATTCTCGCCATGTCGGGCATTGCAGTCTTCGCACGTCCGCATCATTTGCGTTGTTGCGTCCTCGCTGGCAGCTGTGCTTCGAAGCTGCCCCAACCCCCGTACGACGACACCGTATCGGGGGTGGCCCCGGGCACACGCAGTAATCACTGATATGAAAGAGCCTGCTTTAATCATTTTGAACTTGATTTATTTCAGTTGTCGGACGTCGAGATTATCGATTGCTGGGACAGCGCCGGTCCCCCATCAAAGTGCACCCATTTGATGGTCATTGATAGAGTAGTGTAGAATAGCATTGTTGATACAGAAGGGTAGTGTTTCATCTTGATATTGTTTAGAGTTGAATAAGAATAGTGCAAGTATCAGGTAGCTCCTCCTCAGGCGGCTGGCTTTGTTGACGCCGCTGCCGTTCGTCGAGCCCCAACGCGACTGCCGTGGTAAAGGTTCGCTTGAACCGAGCCCTACGGGCCAGCGTTCTGATGTTGTCCGAAAGAAAGGGGAAGCGTTCCTTTGATGTGGATTAAGGATCCTCGTCTCTTTCTTTTATTTTCTTGGTAATAAGGTGGCCTCGTCTCTTTCACGCATAGAATGAAATTCTTGATCTCACCGGTCAGAAACAGGGACGCCTGCCGAACGCGGTCCTCTTCGGTCAGCTTTGTGAACTGACCCAGGCACCGCCTACAATCGAAGCAGAAGTCTGGAAAGTAGCATGATCAGGACTGCCTTCGTAGTTTGTCTAGGCGACGCAGCCGTTGTTTGAGCAGTAGAGCCAGTGCCTGTTGTTGAATACTGCTCTTTACCCACCGCTACGTCGCTCGTGCACCCGAACGACGGGTCTGTGTCGTGCTCGGCCATGGTCGCTACCTCGAAAATTACGGAGAGAGAAGCAGAATATGTACAAGAGGAAGAACGTTGCCGGTGTAATTTCCTCAGACCATGCGGTGCTACCCGGTGTAAGGGCCGGGGGTCTATCTCAGAAAAGCAGTTCTGTTTCGAGTTATCCACAGCTGTCCACCCGCCGGGTCTCCGGCCGTCACCGTTGACTCTTGTAACGGTGTGGTATTGGGTTTTTCTCATAAATGATGTCTTTTTACCTGTTGACTGAGGTACACTTGACCCGCCGTTGCGATCCAGAGCACGTGGGGTTCGGCGCACTGGAATGAAGGTGGGCGTCGCTTGCGCTCGGGGCCGTGCCGCCAAGAGTCACTTGTGGAGTGGCCGGGAGAGTTGGAGATTGTGCAAGGCTCTCCCGGTAACGTCTTAGTCTTGTGCGCACCGACCTTGTGCGGCACTAGTCCAAAGCGTGCAGTCGGGAATCTGCCCTTTGGTCGCCTCTCTGTCGTGAGTCCAGGGGGGTTGTTCGGACTGCTCCAGCCGCCTAAGCAAAGACTGGACTGAGAAGCTGCCCCAGATCGCGTGTCTCTGCGGACACGGTGCTAGCGCCGGGTTTGTCTTTCCCGGCGACACGCATGCTCCGAGCTAAGGTCGGACCCCGTCTGGACTGTCTCCTTGGCTTGGTGGCGAATATCTTCGAGGGTTTCTGGTTTTGTCTCGAGTCCGGCTGGAGCACAAAGCTCGTCCCTTTTATTGATGGTGACGAGCGCCAGCGATCTAGTAGTCATTCTTTTCAATTATTTCTTTCTTCGTGTGACCGTGTACCGCCGCCACAGGAGTGCTACCCAGGGTCAAGCCATTTGTCAATGGTGAAACGTCTGCCTTGCTCGCGCGGATGATTCAATTCTTTTTTCTCCGGTCTCCTCAAATGATGTTTGGCTGAGTACCGTACAGCTTCGTCATAATGAATTTTTCCCTCTTTTCTTCCGGGACACCGCAGGTGGTGAGGTGGGGCCAGCTATTGGCCTTCACAGTTCTGGTTACGGCAGGTGAGAGATCACTGACAGAAGTACATGCCCAGTAGTTACTTCTCCTTGACATCTGGTCTGAAGTACGATGCGCACCATGTGCAACACGGTTTATTTCCTTCGACGCTGAGGAAGGAACATGTCAAACAGAAACTTGCGGGAAGGGTTATCCCGAACCTTAGTCGGTAGACCAGACATGCGCCGCAGACGAGTTCCGCTGTGCATTGCTCGACCTTGTGCCCAGAAAGCTAGCTATCTCGTCTACGTTGTGAACGGAAACTTTTGCGCGGGTGCCTAAATGGTGTTGCTCCTAGGACTGGTCAGCCACAGTCGGAAGACGCACCGGCACAAGCAAAGTTGAAAGGAGTGGGTCGCCTTCTAGAATTCGCCGCGCTTTCAACGTATGACTTCGCACAAGGCATGTATACAGTTTGCTAACACGTACGGCTATACTGTTCCTCGCCATCGCCAATATTTCGCCGGTGTATGTCTGGAAAAGGTCGGTCATGGATGTTCTCTCTTGTACAGAGTCCGGTTTGAGTCTCACTCTCTCCGTTGGCGACCGCAGCCCTCCGAACATTCAGGCTCAGGTAACATCTCTCTTCACACGTGCGTGCAGCACCTTTGTCCTTGGTAATCGGCCTCGTCAGCACAAACTGCAGGAAGAGGGACAAGGTGTCCTTACTAGGTCCAAACCGCTTGCCATTCTCTTCCGTGAAGCGACGCGGAAAGCGGAGGGTTATTTGTGCAGTGCAGGAGGCAAAAAAGTCCCCTAATTTAGAGTAGGGACGCGTAATCGTCCTCTCCCTGAACGGCGTCTTTGTCGAGCGTAGGTTTTTTTCAGAGATGCTGAACGGCAACCCTAACTTCAATGCTCCCAGTATGACAGATGCTTCTGAGTCCGGCGTCGTATCTGGCCTGTCACGGGTTGCGTACCTAGGAAGTTTCCTCGCCCGGTGCCACAGACGTCGCGCGATTGCGTGGGAGTCGGCGCTCCTTCCTAAAACTACTGCTTTTGTTGCATTGCTACTGGACTGCTGCACTGAGGTGCTGTCCGCAGTCTGGTGAGACGCTCTGTGGTTTCTTTGTTTCTTAGACCGAAACGAGTCGACCCACTTCGCTCCTGGGCTCTGAATATATACGACAAAACGAGCTACTGTCGCCGCTCTTTGAAGACGGTTCCTATGACTGTAAGTATTTTCGGCCGTCTTGCATCTCCGTGTGGATTTGTATCTGTACAGTGTTCTTTCGAATGGGTTTAGCACGCCGTCGGCGTGAGTAGCTACGTCGCTCCGTTGTGCCCGTGGTGCAGCTACCACCAGCTCGGGGTCGTAAAGAAAAAGTCGAACAAAGCCTTTTGATCATCTCAGCTGGGGGGAGTATGACGCCGGACGCCGAACTGTTCAAGCTTTACTGAGAGTCACTGTAGACGCCTGCAAACAGTCCGGCCCTCGGTGGTGTCAAACAGCACCCGATGGAATGACACTGATGTTAGTGAAGTTTCGGTCTCCGAGCTATCGGTGACCGATTACTCCCGAGCGCCAGAAGCGGAATTACATTCATGAGTCAGTCGCAGGTGACGCTCGTCACTTGGCTGCTTCAGCAGCGAAGGTAGTGAGGAAACACATTCTCCGGGTCGTCAGCTAGCAAGTCTCAGAGAGACAGCCACTTACGTTTCCGCTTGATATGAGAGAAGTATTTTTCCTTATGTAGCCACACCGTAAGACAACAGCTCACTTTCTTCGCAGCGAGGAGAGTCACAGCCCATACCTCAAAACTTGTTCGGCCGCCTTTGCGTCACAGACGTTCATCGGGTGATGATAGGGTGTAGCTCACAGTGACCACGATATGGCAGCACTGGACTGGCTTGCGTCGGGTATCTTTGTAATTTGCGGCCTTGCTTTGCTGGAGCAGCCCTGCAGTGCCTCTGGTGGTCGTTTTCTGCCACTACGTGAACTGCAGCGAGTCAAGTGGGCCGGTCCCTCCGCGCGACAGGCTTTTCCCGAGGAGCACACCTCCTGCGGGGAATGCCGATCTCAGCGAACAGCTGTTCTGCCCAGCCGCGTCGTGTTCATTTTAAACGCTGGGACTCCGCAGAGGACAGTACCCAACTCCTGTTGGCTCGGGGAGTGCATTCTCTGGAAATGTGCCGAGAAAAGCAGGGATATGCGGGTCGCGGGGGTGGGGTCCCCATGGAGACCGTTTGGGCACAGTTTAGGTTTCCACTTTCTAGGGTGGTGTATTTGAAGCGTCTTCCTTGGTCGTTCGTCCGTGTCTTCATAATAAACCCTTTAATCAGACAGATGACGGCGGCGGATGTAAGCCAGCGTCTCCGTACACGAGGCATCACTTACTCTGGCTCCTTTCATCGCGACGCGCTGGCTCATTAAAGGTACTATCCGGCATGAGTCTACTGGTAGATGCGACTCTTTCTGCTGCCCCCATCTAGTGCGCATCTGCTTCCTTTCGGTTTTTTTTTTGCCTGTCGGGGACACCAGACCTCCTCGAATGTCTATCATGGCGCCGTCTGGGCTCGGATGCCAGTCCTCGGCAGTTCTGTCGCCGCTTTCCCGCTCATCTCCAGTTGCTCTGCTTGAAATCCGCGGCTGGGGTTCTGGGAGCTTTGGCAGCTGTTCTTCCCTCCAGAGTCCATGGTAATGTCTCGAAGCCGTTAGATCAAAGCGATGACTCGTGATCTCAGAAAACATACTGTTCCTGAATTTGTTTTGTCGGCAGACTCGCACCCATTCATTGAGCGAGGCGACTCCCAGCGTGGCGTCTCAGGCTCATACACTACCTCGGCACGTTTGGATATTCAGCTGCATAGCACGTACGAACACGACCGAGCCGTTTCCTGTCTGATCGTGCTCCCTTTCTTTCCGGAAGTGATGCCCTCAGGTCGTCACAGCCGGAGTCTCGTCCCCAAAGTCGATTTCGAATTGTACGTGTGCCCTTGTGGAGTGTCGCTTGTTGTGTCCATCAGAAATCAGTTGAGGCGTGCAATGGTTGTTTGGACAACCCAGATGCGATACTGCTAGGGTGCGTCCCCTCGTACGTTAGATTCTCTCTGATGTACCTCAATGTTCGTAGCCATTCCTTAGGCAGAACCTCGCAGGCGATGTCTTTGGACCGGGGTGAACGTTACCTCCACACAGATGTTGAGTTCAGTTGCTCGTTTCTTTGTGTCGCAGTGGCGTTAAAGAAAATGGCGCTGCCTCCAGAACATCCGCTTTTCCATGTTGCACGAGAGGCGGCTACAGGTGAGTGTGGACTCCGCAATGCTGTATCCTACGTTCCCCTCTGCAGAGAGGCCTTTCTTCTCGAGTCGTTGAGCGGTACACCTGGAATGTATCTCCGGTTTGGGAAGCAGGTCTGTCTGTCGCAGGGAAGAGGGGATTGACTGGCTTTGGTAGGCTGCCGAGTACATGCTGCGATAGATAACGGGGTTTGGGGCGGTGCTGCTAACTGGCGCTGATCGAAAGAAATGAATCTTGTGTCCTAAGATGTAACTGGACCAGAGTGCACGTCAGGCCTAGACGGTAATACAAAATGCGATTGTCTTTCTTGGCTGAAGCAGTGCAGAGCAGGTGACAGCTCCCTGAAGACAATCGAAGCCCATGCTGGTTCTAGGGAAAGCACATGCTTCCAGCTAGCCGAACAGACGAAAGACCGTGCTCTACGTTGTGCTGTTAAGTTTGTGAAGCATTTCTCCGAACAATTCGCAGTTTGGCCTCCGATATATGCAGGGCTTGCGGGGAAGCAGGTTGAAAATGGAGACGATGCACAAGTACTGAGTACAAGACTGGCACCCACACCTCAAAATCGGGCTTGCAAGATAGTAGTCATGTACATCCAGGTATTCGCCGCGCTGATTGAGCAAGGACCTCTGAGTAAATGTGTCTAGCCCTTGATTTTGTGTGCAGGAACCGTTTCTGCAGCTCGCCTGGATCATGACTTCTTGGTCAAGTTCGTCACTCAGAATGACAAGGCTTCTGCGGGAATGGGGTCCGGAACCAAAGGCACTCGGTCGTGCATGTTTGAGGAGTCCTGCAGACGGGTGACGGTCGAAGAGGAACGCTCTGTGAGAAATTCGCTTGAAACCACCAAACGCCCGGGGATGAAGACACACAACCTGTAGTTGCCGGGGTGTAGGTGCAGAGCAGCGTGTCGTCGGCAAGACATTGCCACGAATGAGTCCCTGCTTTGTGGTCAGAAGCGATCGGTATTATGGTTTCCAATTGATTTTCACTCTACCTGAGTCGGGTCTTCTCTGCACCAGGTCTTCAACAGTGTCAACTTCGAGTGTTGTATCAGGGTTCGACTTGCTCAGCTGCGCCTTGTCTATTTTTCCTTTTCCGTGCTGAAGGGGCTAAGTTGTGACTTTGCCGGAGTTTGTCTTCTCGCCTCACCCAAGACTGTCTAGACTGGAGCAGAGCGGACCGGTAGATTGCCATCAATCATCGAGCGCACGGAAAACAGCTCACTAGAAGCTGCGTCCGCCTATACAGTAGGATAAAGATCAATACGACAGCAGAGCACCAGGTCATTATCGGATGACCGGATAGCGTGGCGGGGCACAGGCCTAAATCTGATTGTCGAATGCTGTATCTCGAGCGTGCGTTGCCTGGCAGAACCATGAGCAGATCAAGCTTGAGAGCGTGGTGCGACCACCAGTGGCCGATCTGATGCAGGTCGGCTTTCTCGTTTACATGATCGATTCGAGGGAGTGTCGGCGAAGAGAATGGGAGGATAGGTCCTCCGTCATTGTAAAACGTCCGGACGGCAGCAGTGTTAGATTACCACGAGGCCAGCTTGGCAGGTGGCTACTCGCTAGGAGTATTGGCAGCGTCTTCGGCATCCATGATCGCATGTCCGGGGAAGTGTGCGAATCTGGGCGGAACCTTTCAGGTGGCAAGCATCGAATTTCCTGTGACCTCGTCCAGCAATATTTGGTGCTTCGGGCCGCCATTGAAGGTGTCAGGAATGCTTACGCTGATGGGGACGTCGCAGGGGCTCGTCGAAAGCTACAGCTCTTTCAGGCTGATCTAAGCTCTATGGAGCCGCCTTCATCACTAACGCTTGAAAGGGCCAACGCAGGGGTTGTCCACACAGCGGCCGCGGTTGCCTTTTACGGTAAGTTTGTTGGGACGAGCGCATGTCCTTTTCTCTGACGAGTGGCCGGCCCTCGCGGTCCACCGTTACTGTCCGTGGAATCATCCTTATCTTTTTCGTTGAGATCAAGGAATCAGGAGGAGCAACCCTAAGAAATGCAACTGGACACGCAGGAAGAGCAAGGAGAAGCTGTATAAACCTGGCTTTGTGTGCACTCTGCAATGGCTCGGTGGGAGGGCACTGAAAAAGACCTTGTGTACAAGCACAGTGTGGGTTTCTCAGAAGTACGGTTCTTTTGGGGTCCACCTGTAGCAAGCCACAAGTTCACGCAGCTCATCTTCCTTTGTGAGGTCACTGGGCCCGAGCTCACTGATTTGCAGTTACGCAACGCCCGCTTGTGCAATTTGTTGGATTAGTCGGTGAAGTGCTCGTGTGCTTGATGATGCAGCGAGAGAGTCCGGCGCTTCGCGAATAGTCTGCAGTGTGCGACTGGCATGGTGCCCCGTGAAACAGAGAAATATTCCGAGTCAGGCACACGACTGGACCTGGACATTGTCGTCTGTGGCGGCTTTCCGGGCAAAGTATTCTGACTCCACCTGGATCGCATCACATACTGGTGACGTCCGGTAAATCTGACGCGGGTGCTGCACTCGGTGCCGGTACCAGCATCTGATTAGCATGCAGCCCTTTTCTCCTGTAGCCACTGGTGAGAATGGACAACAAGGGGCACTTCCTCAATCTCCGGACCAACTGAGCCTAAGTAGTCACGGAACTGACATTGTTTCCTAATGCTTTCAGCGATAGCGAGGACGGAGGCGAAGTGGAGATCACGACTGCTGAGACTCGCGGTCTGGAGCAAACGACTCAGTCGCGTCCTTGTCAATCACATTTTCGCCTTCGCGATGAGCAGGCATTCAGGTCCGTCTGCCCCGCGGGTGCCCGCCGCTTTTGACAATGTCAGCGGCGGTGATCATTCTCAAGTCCAGCCTCTCATCACGCTGTTTCACCGTCAAGTCGAAGCAAGCTTGTTCTGTAGTACGGGCGAACGTCGAGGCCCGGTTGTGCTTGCCCGTGAAGCTGCTGTCGCTCTTACGCAAAAGCTCCTCACTAGTTACCCATCTGCACTCGAGCACAGCGGACTGCCCGCGCGAGGCTCGACACTGGAGCTTCTTTCACGAGTGTCTCAACTGGTCGAGGGCATCACTGTCCGCCGAAGAAAGCCACCTCTGTTGTATGAGAGCATTGCACTTGTTCTGTATGCGTTCCTTACAATGACTAGCTGGTAAAGAGGACTTGTGTGCCACGCGCCTGAAACCGTTGCGAGAAGTTCCAAGTTATTCCTGAAGTGTGAGTGCGTTAAAGCACGCATCGGTCACTGTTAAGTGGACTGCTCCGGCTAGTCACTGGGCGGCGTAATCACTGTCCGGGCACCTCTCTGGAACTGCTGTAGGGGGTCAGCTAGAACACTGGAAGGACGGATTTACGCCGACGTAACTGACCACGTTGCACTAATTCTAGTTTGTCTTCCCCTGAAAGTCCACTGAAGGCATCCAGCATAAGAGTGTCCGACTTCTGCACAGAATCAGCGCGGCATTCCCGGAGTAGCAGAGGACGCCTGAAGCCATGGCGGGGCTTTATTTACCGGCCACGGATTCCATGTGATAACAGTCAGGACTTTGTGTGTCTACGCTCCCTTACGTCACAGCTACTAAGATTTACTGTACTTGATATCAACATGCAGCCAGACCAGAGAGAAGGTACCAGTTGCTGCGAGTCTCATATATACTGAATACACGTACCAGAGCTACAAAACGATTCCCGGTATCGAGTTGCCTGGATGGGACAATCCGAACCAATTTACACCCGCTTGTCGGAAGCCTGACCCAAATGTATAGCTTAGTGCCTTTCCATCTGTCATTGGAGGGCGTCAAGACTGTGCAGCCTCAAGACTATTTAGTACTGGCTGGGTATGAAATCCAGTGGTATACGGAACATTCATCACCATCCACAGGAGAAATGCAGACTGCGGGCAATTTCACCGGTACCTAGGACACCTGAACCTCCGGTGATCGAATCAGTGGATTCTTTATCCAAGGTCATAAGACTAGTACCTAAAGGTGCATGAAGCGTCTCAGGACGTTCTTCACCCAGCGCAGGTACCCTACGGGGAGCCACGTTTCCTTGCTGAATTTCTTCCTTCAATGAGGAAGTGAGCTAGGAGCTGATAAGTAGA
Source organism: Cystoisospora suis (assembly GCF_002600585.1). Lineage (NCBI taxonomy): Eukaryota > Apicomplexa > Conoidasida > Eucoccidiorida > Sarcocystidae > Cystoisospora > Cystoisospora suis. Next base: position 35,389 of record NW_027153283.1, read on the forward strand.
AACTATGGTCCCAGTCAGGAATTGTACAGCGGCCGTTGGTTGGTCCTTCTTTTTGGCGTACTACCAATCAGCGAATATCTAAGGCTGTCGATATATTTACGTTTCCACGGGTAATGACGCGTGTGCAGACGGGTAACGTACGCTCACTGATCAAGACAAACCTAGCGAGGTGCAACCAAGGAACTCGGCACTCATTCTTCGCATGACGCCCGCCTGTTTAGACTATTTACCTGCGCCTGTAAACTTGTTGTATGATAGAAGCACAGCTGATGATTAGAACGAGGCTGAACCAGTTGGACACACTGTGCAAACGTAAGAATAAAACCGTGGTAGTCTCGCATCCTTCGAGACTCAACTCAGGAACACGACATACGTGTAGGCATGAAGCCAGGCATAATCCTGTGCAGAAATGCAAAGAACCAAATATCTGCTTGAAGGCAAAGACGGTCATGCTCAAGCCAAATCAGTAAGTCTGATCTCCAATGTTTGGGTACCGCAGCCGGGCCAGAGCCCCAGGCGGCTCCGTAAAAATTTCCCTGACGTCGCCGGTAGTGGAAAGGACCCCTTGGGGGCAAAAGGCTCCAGTCCACATCGAGCGTGTCAAAATTGAAGCGAAGGCTTTTCGTGGATGACGAAACTAGGACACCCGGGCGCCGCGAGACCTGGCGTTAACAGCCATCGCAGCTGCTCTCAGCGGCCCTGGAAGCAGCGTCCCTGATGTACAACCTAGAGGAAACTGCGGAAGTGCGCGTCCCAATGTCCTTGTCTAAGCAGTCGAGCCGAAACTGTTGTTGCCAGTCTGTAGAATCAAGAGCTAGGTGTAAGTTCAACAGAACGCACGAGGCCATCCCTTCAAAGGTCCTGCAGGACTATTTGGAGATTACTCGGGACCGTGACTTCGTGCGGGATATGGCACGACCGAGGTTGCTCCAGCGTTCGGTAGTCTTACCGGACTGTTGTTTTCTTCTCTCGGAGGTGCCTCATCCCGAAAAAGCCGGTTATATGTACACGTGCTCCCTGAATCAAGAAGCCTCAGCTCCCTGTTCTGCTTTTACTTCGCGCGTTCTGCCTGTACTGCATAAGACAGAGATGCCTAATAGACCACGCTCGGTGGTTCCTCCGGTACGTGCACGTCTGACCGGGGACCCCGAAAATGTGGTGTTACACATTTGACGTCTTCATGGCCCAGTCTGCCCACTCGAGCATCTGCCGAGCAGACTGCCACGTCTGCTAAGTGAAAAGTGCCAGGCTTGGCCTCTGCGTTTGTTGTCGTTTGCTTTCTGGCGGTTAGCTCGAGGTGGCGCGTCCAGCTCTTACCACGTGGCGCTTCGGCTGTCCAGCCGCGGAAGCAGACTATTATCGTCCACCTTTTTCTTCAGTTCCTGGGGTGTGTTTCGTCTGGAGATTTACTCTAACGTCATCTCTACAGCACAGCGGTCGGCGAAGAACGAGGTCCACAATGGGACTCGGATTCACTTCTCGGCAGCCCATGTGCCATGGGGTGCTGCTACAGCTGCTCGTGCTTATTTTCCTGACTGCCTTTCTCGGACCGAGTGAGTCATGTCCGCCCGTTCTCGTATACTACGACTAGACGCTCCTATCACGGCTTCGCGGGTGACAAAAGAACGGACTGCACCGCTCCCAACTTTGGCGGTAATTTCTCGAGTTGCAACTCAGTTTCGTGTAGTCTCTCGGTTCGCGATTACTATGTGTTACGGGGGGCGTCCCAGAGGGTGTACGTAGTGGGCGGGCCCGCATTCAGCCACATGGCTTTCTTCGTTAAATGCCGTACCAGTCCAACCACGAGAGTTTCCTGCCACATCATGTGTTGGTTCCATCGAGGTATGTCTACTGTTTGATGTCGTTCGGCCGCCTCTAGGGGGTAGGGCACCAACACACGTGTATGCCAACTACCCAGACGTGCGCTTATGGAGATCACGAGAGAGATTCTTTTGCTTCTCATTTGATTGCGACGCAGCCTGCTGTCCCTGTTGATGCTGCTGCATGTGGTTTTCAAGACTCGATTAGTCAAATGCTGCTCTTGTACGCCCTCATAGATCCGGATAGGCACAGCACGCAAGCAGAAGGGCCGTGGACTTTCCGGATACATCTCTATGCTTCAGTGTTCACGGTTTAGGCTGTGACCACCGAAGTGGAGACCCGCTGTTGGGGAAGAGCTTTGTACATACGCAAATACGTGCTCCAAGCGCTAGGTCGAATCAGACGCAGCCAGTAACTTCATACATCCACGGGTACAGAAAGATTCACTCACAACGGACCCACACGTCCAGGGCAGTCCACTTTGCTGGGATCTTCTGCCCATCAGGGAGCGAGCTCACTGACGGCCGGATGTCTGGCCTTGCGGCTTCGACTTTGACGCCATTTTCTCTTTACCATACTACATGGTTTGTTCAGTGCTCGCTGGCATCTGAATTATGTAAATTCCCCAATGCATACGGTTATCGAAGGTGACGGTTTAGACGGACGTTCCCATCGCGGGATCGGAGCAGGCAGAGGAAGGTGTGCGGTCTTCTCCAACGCGAGGCTTACAGTCTCTCGTTGGCTCTGTTCGTGATTATCAGCACTTCTCGAGGGTTCAACAACAAGAACTGAAACCTGTCTTGCGAGAGGCCACTGTACTAGCTACCTAACACTGTCGGAGTTCCGGCAGCGGTGGCAGCAGCTATGCGCTTTTCTATTGACTGCGTTTGAGACCTATGTGTCCACCTGCCTTCAGGTTATCCCAGTCAAACACTGGCCTCCGACCTTCCAACAGATGCTGGGCACGTGCCTTTGCAACGACGAGTAGCAATCAGGAGAAAAAGAACACAGAGTGCCAGTGCGGTTCTGAACGTACGCACTCGCTTGTGAGACATCACTCGACACTGGTCATCGGGAACTAAAGGGTTTCAGTAGCTAGACCGCTCACTCAAGTCTCGTTCTTCCATGGTCACTCCAGAGGGACAAAAGTCGCTGTAGCAAACAAGCATGCACATTTTCCAAGGTGAAGAAGCTCAAGCTGCTGCCTTGCCTATCCCCTGAGCTTTTCTTAAGTCTAGACAAAAATGTGCAAAGCGAATGTGAACGGAGACACACCTAGGTGTTCACGGCGGAGCCCCGCACACACGCTTCCGGTGTCATGAACTGCAGTTTTCGCGTTCTTTGTGGTGAGGTCTCGCTGCCATAGAGTTCCAGCGATTAAGAAAAAACCTGTCTCGCATCTCCTTGCGGCTTCTCACAGCCTCCTCTCCCCAGAGATCTCGGAGAGGAGCCGACCATTTCCTTTACCGTTGAAGATCTAAGGCATGGCGGGAGCCTCTCCGGAGCTGGAAAACTCGAGGAATACGAGGGTACGATCTGCAGTTTTTAGATATCACCTTTTCGCACAGACCGCATCTCAACAACGGTAGCGTGTTCTGCACCTCCGACGCCCGGAGCGCTTCTTGGTGATACGGCAGTGCACGATGACGACTCGGAATCCGAATGCAGTTCGTGGTACTAGTAGAGGGACGACGGCAGTGAGACAGGAGTATTGCGGAACGGGTAGGCGGAGGACTGCTCTCTGTGTTGTGTAAGAGACTGACATTTCCTGTACCCGGTCGTGAAAGGGCTTGAGGATATAGTCCTCATTTTACAGCCTCGGTCTGTCATTTGTCACTCCTTCAGAGTTTCCATCTGTCGAAGTCTCCCGCGTTGTGACTCTGTACGAGAAGTACAGAGACACCTGGCGTGTGTGTTTATTGGCTAGGCTCTGCTAGGCCTTCCCCGTGTCTTTCTTATTTCCGTCAGTGCCGCCCCACCTGTAGCCCTAGGGTTAAGAAGCACATCAATCTCTCCGCACGCGGGCATTCTGTTTTCACAGCAAGGGAACCGTGTAACGGACCCGGGTTCTGGGTGGGTGACTGCTGTCTGATTGTAGCAGTTCGATGTATGGTGATTATGTATGTATGTATGCACACTCCTAACGACTGCAAAACTACTCAGAACCAAAATAGTTTGCGTTCTATCGTGCACGGTTTCTAGCTGCGGATGACGCAGCGCGTGACACCAGTTGTTGGTACATTTGTTCAGGTGTGCTGTCTTGCCTCACGTGGGGGTTTCGGGACGACCCCGAGGAGGTCATTCGATCCTTTTGTAGGCGATACCCAGAAGATTTGCGGCGTTTGTGCAGAGCCCGAGCGCTTAGCGTGGCAAAGGCGTTGCAGCCTTACACCGATTTGCCTGTTGCAGGTGAGGAACGTCACCAAACGACACAAGGCACTGATCTGTGTTCTGGGCTATCGCACCGTGCTGCCGTCTCATCTTCAGAAAGAGCTCACAGCTTCAAGTAGCTGTGGGTATTCTCCGTTCAGCTTGCGGTGGGAGCAAGTTGAGTCTCTTGTGATACTAGCGAACTGGGTAGCAGTGTGCTTGCTGTGTGATGAGATTGACCTCCCGGCGCTGCGTAACAACAGTATCTCCTAGTGTGGTCGTCGGAACGGACGCTTTGAGCGGAATGCCCTCACACCGGATACGGAACCCTATGCACTATTATGAAGCTCTCCGCATATGGTATGGCTTTCCGCCACAGAGAAGAGAATGTCTTCTCTGGCGTCTCGCACGCTGGACCTCAGAGGGGTTGGCAGCGCTTCCATAGTGAGTTCAGTGACGGCTGCTACCCGTAGCGTATCGTGTTGTGATCCATTGTTCCGGAAGGCGATACGCTTCCGTACAGACAGCGAGCTATCCGCGGCTGCTCGCCAGGGCAGGCCTGGCCTGGTCGCAGTCATTCCTCGTACGTCCCCGTACAATGCACATACAAAGGGCAAACTCAAGCACGCGGGGCCAATTCTCCGACATATGCCCCTGACCTGCTAAGCGGCAACTGACCGTTTAGTTTTTTGTCGGGGACCAGAGGAA